>NC_133385.1:14634233-14718941 GCF_049309525.1 Garra rufa
TGTTTTTATAATGTTAATATATTTTTTCTTAGTTTTATGAATTTTAGTAGTTCAATTTATTTTATTTAGTTGCCAATATACCATTTTTACTTTTCTTTTAATTGATATTTTTCATATTAATATTAATATTACATCAAATATCAAATTTTTAAATCTAATATTTCTATTTAGTTTTTTTTATATTTTTATGTTTATAATATATATATATATATTATGTACATATTAAAATGTATATTACATCTTATATCACATTTTTTAATCTAATATTTCTATTTTTTTTTTTGTACATTTTTGTTTATTTTAGTAATTTTAGTACTTCAGTTTATTTCATTTAGTTGCCAAGGCACCGTTCATATTAAAATTTATACTTTATCTAATAACCAATTTTTACATCTAATATTTCTATTTCGTTTTCTTTTTTTATTTATATTTTTTTCCTTAGTTTTAGTAATTTTTACTATGTAATATTTGTATAGTTTTCTTTTTTTTTTGTAATTTTAGTACTTAAATTTATTTCATTTAGTTGCCATGGCACTATTTTTACTTTTCATGTAATTTTTACATTTTTATGTTCATATTAATATTTGTATCACATCTAATATCTGATTTCTAAATCTAATATTTCTACTTAGTTTTAATTTTTTTTTATTTATTTATATTTTTCCCCTCGGTTTTAGTAATTTTAGTATTTTTAGTCATTTTAAAATCTACTATTTATATTTCGGTTTCTTTTTTAAGTTTATATAGACTTTTCACATCATTTTTATATTTTTTATGTTCATAATATTATTTATATTACATCTAATATCTGTTTTTTTTTATATATTTGTTTTTAGTTTTCTTTTTTTAATTTAGATATTTTTTCCACAGTTTTAGTAATTTTAGTACTTCTTTCAACCTTTAAATTTCATTTAGCTGCCAGGGCACCATTTTTCCTTTTCATGTCATTTTTATATTTTTATGTTCATATTAATATTTATGACATCTGATGTAAATATAACATATTTATAAAATATTTATTTAACATATTCTTTAAGCTATTGTTTAAATATTTTATTTATTTGAATAATTTATTTGTTGATTTAGCTCTCATTAAATGTGTTTTGAAAATGTTGAAGTTTTGCTAAAATATTTAAATGTCCATTTAATACATTATAAGTATATAATATATTTATATAACATATTCTTTAAGGTATTGTTTAAATATTTTATTTATTTGGTTGGTTGATTTATTTATTGATTTAGGTCTGATTAAATAACTTTTTTGTTCTGAACCCAGACTTTTAATCTTAAAATGGGAACATATCTTGTAAAATCAATTTATTAATTATTGCACAAGTATTATATTCAATAGTAACAAACCATAATAAATCACTTTTATCCTCCTCTTTAGGTTATTTTGGATAAAACCATCTACTAAATTGAAGTCAAGAGAACTTAAACACAGAAAAAAAAAGAAATCTGCAATAATCCAGAGGCATTAGCTTCAAAACCAAATCTTTTAAAAGCAGTCTTAATTATGTTGAAAATACTGTTGATCCCCTAGGATGTAATTATATCAACTAAACTGTTCCAATGCTATTTATTTTCATATCTTGGCCTTATTCTTGTCTATTATTCACCAACAAATCTATCGAATAATGCTCTTGTAGAGGTGGAACTGTACTATACTAATCCTGTAATCTGAAATTAATTCACTGCTAAGTAATTAGCCAAATTTATTCACCAGCCTCCAGCACAAAGCTCTAATCAGTGCAAATTTTCATACGTCGAAAATAAACTCGCACATCATCTTGCGATAATGCGCCAGTGGCAAAGATGGCACCGCCGGTTGGCGTGCGAGTTGTTATCAGCCTAAATTTGACATTTTGTGAACTGATGGCGGATGTTTCCTGTAGGCACAGACAGACGGATTCATCATATGATATCGAAAGGAGGCAGCGAGGCTCTGCTGACGGCTCTGGTGAATTCAGCCCGCAGCTTCACACCAAACTATACCATCCTACTGCCGCTGCTGCATCTGCTGGCCAAGGTGGGCTACAGAGGTGAGTAATGAGGAGGCGGGGCTTGGAGAGAAGGGGAGGAGCAAAAAGGAATGATTGACAATATTTGTATTTTATTTGACTATGGTGGTGTTGTTTTTCTGGTGACAATGATTCATATGCACCAATAGCTGCAATTTAAAACAGGTAAACAATCTCAGACTTATTTTATTAGAATTGTAATACAATTATAGAATTTATTTTATTATTTACTTTAATATTTTTATTTCTATTTTTATGTTCATATTAAAATGTATATTACATCTAATATTTAATGCTTAGCTTCTTTTTTACATTTATTTTTAGTAATTTTAGTACTTTTAATTATTTTTAAAGTTTTTTTTTTTACATCATTTTACATTTCATATTCATATTTGTATCACATCTAATATCTGATTTTTTAAATCTAATATTTCTATTTAGTTTTTCTTTTAATCTCAGTTTTAGTAATTTTAGTACTTCAACTTAATTCATTTAGTTGCCAAGGCACCGTTTTAATGTATTTTGTATTACTGTATTTTTTTATTATGTTCATATTAAAATGTATACTACATCTAGTATTTAATTTTTTTAATTTAATATTTCTATTTAGTTATCTTTTTTTACATTTATTTTTAGTCATTTTAGTACTTTAATTATAATTTTTTTTTTACTTTTCAAGTAATTTTTTTACATTTTTATGTTCATATTCATATTTGTATCATATCTAATATCTGATTTTTTTTAAATCTAATATTTCTATTTAGTTTTTCTTTTAATCTCAGTTTTAGTAATTTTAGTACTTCAACTTAATTCATTTAGTTGCCAAGGCACTGCTTTACTGTATTTTGTATTACTGTATTTTTTTATTATGTTCATATTAAAATGTATACTACATCTAGTATTTAATTTTTTTAATTTAATATTTCTATTTAGTTTTCTTTTTTTACATTTATTTTTAGTCATTTTAGTACTTTAATAATTTTTTTTTACTTTTCAAGTAATTTTTTTACATTTTTATGTTCATATTCATATTTGTATCATATCTAATATCTGATTTCTAAATCTAATATTTCGATTTTGTTTTTCTTTTAATCTCAGTTTTAGTAATTTTAGTACTTCAACTTAATTCATTTAGTTGCCAAGGCACTGTTTTACTGTATTTTGTATTACTGTATTTTTTTATTATGTTCATATTAAAATGTATACTACATCTAGTATAAATTTTTTTAATTTAATATTTCTATTTAGTTTTCTTTTTTTTACATTTATTTTTAGTCATTTTAGTACTTTTTTTTTTTTACTTTTCAAGTAATTTTTTTACATTTTTATGTTCATATTCATATTTGTATCACATCTAATATCTGATTTTTTAAATCTAATATTTCTATTTAGTTTTTCTTTTAATCTCAGTTTTAGTAATTTTAGTACTTCAACTTAATTCATTTAGTTGCCAAGGCACTGTTTTACTGTATTTTGTATTACTGTATTTTTTTATTATGTTCATATTAAAATGTATACTACATCTAGTATTTAATTTTTTAATTTAATATTTCTATTTAGTTTTCTTTTTTTACATTTATTTTTAGTCATTTTAGTACTTTATTTTTTTTTTTACTTTTCAAGTAATTTTTTTACATTTTTGTTCATATTCATATTTGTATCACATCTAATATCTGATTTCTAAATCTAATATTTCGATTTTGTTTTTCTTTTAATCTCAGTTTTAGTAATTTTAGTACTTCAACTTAATTCATTTAGTTGCCAAGGCACTGTTTTACTGTATTTTGTATTACTGTATTTTTTTATTATGTTCATATTAAAATGTATACTACATCTAGTATTTAATTTTTTTAATTTAATATTTCTATTTAGTTTTCTTTTTTTACATTTATTTTTAGTCATTTTAGTACTTTAATTATTATTATTTTTTTAATTTTCAAGTAATTTTTTTACATTTTTATGTTCATATTCATATTTGTATCATATCTAATATCTGATTTCTAAATCTAATATTTCGATTTTGTTTTTCTTTTAATCTCAGTTTTAGTAATTTTAGTACTTCAACTTAATTCATTTAGTTGCCAAGGCACTGTTTTACTGTATTTTGTATTACTGTGTTTTTTTATTATGTTCATATTAAAATGTATACTACATCTAGTATTTAATTTTTTTAATTTAATATTTCTATTTAGTTTTCTTTTTTTACATTTATTTTTAGTCATTTTAGTACTTTAATTTTTTTTTTTTTTACTTTTCAAGTAATTTTTTTACATTTTTGTTCATATTCATATTTGTATCACATCTAATATCTGATTTCTAAATCTAATATTTCGATTTTGTTTTTCTTTTAATCTCAGTTTTAGTAATTTTAGTACTTCAACTTAATTCATTTAGTTGCCAAGGCACTGTTTTACTGTATTTTGTATTACTGTATTTTTTTATTATGTTCATATTAAAATGTATACTACATCTAGTATTAAATTTTTTTTTATTTAATATTTCTATTTAGTTATCTTTTTTTACATTTATTTTTAGTCATTTTAGTACTTTAATTATTTTTTTTTACTTTTCAAGTAATTTTTTGTACATTTTTATGTTCATATTCATATTTGTATCATATCTAATATCTGATTTCTAAATCTAATATTTCGATTTTGTTTTTCTTTTAATCTCAGTTTTAGTAGTTTTAGTACTTCAACTTAATTCATTTAGTTGCCAAGGCACCGTTTTAATGTATTTTGTATTACTGTATTTTTTTATTATGTTCATATTAAAATGTATACTACATCTAGTATTTAATTTTTTTAATTTAATATTTCTATTTAGTTTTCTTTTTTTACATTTATTTTTAGTCATTTTAGTACTTTAATTATAATTTTTTTTTTTACTTTTCAAGTAATTTTTTTACATTTTTATGTTCATATTCATATTTGTATCATATCTAATATCTGATTTTTTTAAATCTAATATTTCTATTTAGTTTTTCTTTTAATCTCAGTTTTAGTAATTTTAGTACTTCAACTTAATTCATTTAGTTGCCAAGGCACCGTTTTACTGTATTTTGTATTACTGTATTTTTTTATTATGTTCATATTAAAATGTATACTACATCTAGTATTTAATTTTTTTAATTTAATATTTCTATTTAGTTTCTTTTTTTACATTTATTTTTAGTCATTTTAGTATTTTAATTATTATTATTTTTTTTACTTTTCAAGTAATTTTTTTTACATTTTTATGTTCATATTCATATTTGTATCATATCTAATATCTGATTTCTAAATCTAATATTTCGATTTTGTTTTTCTTTTAATCTCAGTTTTAGTAATTTTAGTACTTCAACTTAATTCATTTAGTTGCCAAGGCACCGTTTTAATGTATTTTGTATTACTGTATTTTTTTATTATGTTCATATTAAAATTTATACTATATCTAATGACCAGTTTTTACATCTAATATTTCTATTTAGTTTACCTTTTTTATTTATATATTTTCCTCAGTTTTATTAATTTTTACTATGTAATATTTGTATAGTTTCCATTTTTTAAATTTATTTTAGTAATTTTAGTACTTAAATTTATTTAATTTAGTTGCCAAGGCACCATTTTTACTTTTCATGTAGTTTTTTAAATGTTTATGTTCATATTAATATTTGTATCACATCTAATATCTGATTTCTAGATCTTAATATTTCTATGTAGTTTTCTTTTTTCCCCAGTTTTAGTAATTTTAGTACTTAAACTTATTTTATTGAGTTGCTAAGGCACTATTTTTACTTTTTTAATGTAATTTTTAGATTTTTATGTTCATAGTAATTAATATTTCTATTATTTTTATCATTTTAGACACCATTTTTACTTTTCATGTAATTGTTTTAGTACTTTAGGTTTTAGTTGCCAATGCACCATTTTTACTTTTAATATTTTATGTTCATATTAATATTTATATTAAAACTAATATCTAATTTTTAAATGTAATATTTCTATTTAGTTTTTTTAATGCATATATTTTTATTTTTATATACATTTATATAATGCACCAATTTTACTTTTCATGTAATTTTTATATTTTTGTTCATAGTAATATTTATATTACATATAATATCTAATTTTTAATTGTAATATTTATAATTATTATTATTTTTTTATTTAACCCCCGTTTTTCATTTTTCATTTTAATTCATATTTTTATTTAGTTGCCAAGGCACCATTTTTACTTTTCATGGTTTTTTTTTTCATGTTTTCAATTATTATTATTATTTTTTACATTTATATACACTTTTTTTTCTCAGTTTTAGTTTTTTTTTTATTTATATTCCCCACATTCCCACCATTTTTACTTTTCATGTTTTTATATTTTTGGGTTTATATTACACAAAATATCTGCTCTAAAATCTAATATTTCTACATATTTCTTTCTCAGTTTTAGTAATTTTAGTACTTCAACTTCATTTAGTTGCCAAGGCACCATTTTTACTTTTCATTTAATTTTTATGTTCATATTAATATCTATATTACATCTAATGTCTGTTTTTTAAATCTATTTTTTTTACATTTATATATTTTTTCATATTCACGTTTATATTGCACACAATATCTGATTTTCTAAATCTAATATTCCTATTTAGTTTTAATGCTTCAGCTTATTTCAATTAGTTGCCAAGGTACCTTTTCTACATTACATGTACTATTTATTTACTGTATAAATATTTATATTAACTCTATAATATATCTAATATCAAAGTTTTTTAATATAATATATTTATTTTATTTCAGGCAGCTTTATTTCACATACAGAAAATCCTGTTTAATAGCTTTAGTTTTAATGAAAACTATAACACTGAATAATGAATAGTGACTTCAATTTCAGTTTGTACATAAAAGATCTGCTTAAATATTTTTTAACATCTCCACTTGAAAAAAAAATATAGCAGCATATGTGTTTGTAAAAACATAATGACAGTTTCAGACATTTCTGTTTCAGCCAAAATATTCTTATAATTGTGAAATCTGTTCTGACTGGCTGTGATTTTTGTCATTTCACCCAACATTTCAGCTTTCGGTGTGAACCACAAAAATAACTGGCTCAAGACACTTGATTAAGAGACAGTGTAGTGTCCTCAAATTAGTTCAACTCCAATTCAATTTCACGTTTCCTCTTCAGCTCTTCATTTTAAGTGGTTCACACTGCAGGAGCCAGTTGTATTTCTCATTATGATTTATAATTCAATCATCTTTAGTGCTGAGTATTTCATTCTGAGAGTTCATCGTTGGATTGCTATAAATAACACCTCCCCAAAAATAGCCGTCTCTAATGTGCAAAATGCTCGTAAGTCACATCTCGTCTGAGGGTGCAGACAGCATGTGCAGGGTCGCTGTTGGGTCAGGTAAAAGCCCTCAATCCTGAGGGGTCAGAGGTCTCCGTCTGAGCACAAGCACGGACCGTGTTTAGATGTTATGTAACTTAAGGAGCGAGAGTTTGATCCCTTGCTGGATCTCATGTCTTTCAACTTTCCACTCTTGCACTTTGATGTCTGTCCTAATGAACCTTAGCAACAGGGTGAGACAAAACAGCAGGGCACATTTTCCTTCATCTTCGCATCTCCCTTTGCCACTTAGACTAAACACGTCTAAAAACAACCTCCATCTGTTGAGAACGTAAACTTATTTTTTGTACTCAAGCTGTTTTTGCAATGCTTGTAGTCATGGTAGGCCTGCGAGATGTTGGGATTAAATGGTTTCTGTGGTGTTTCTCTCTGGCCGATGGGTTTTTATGGACAGCATTTTTCAGCACACAAAGTTTTCAATAATCTTTTTGCATTTACAAAGCAGGGATCATTGTGTGTTTCAAATGGTGCAATGATCTGCACTTCTTTCGCGATATTTTGACAAACTAAAATCAATAGACGGTAAAGATACGTGTAAGCAGTATTAATTAAGATATTGGTCTAATATTTCACCAACCTGACCGGAAATGATAAGCACAAACATGAATGTTGTCAAGATTCTTGCCCTGGAAATCCTGGTTCAGTTTGGCCAACCACAGACGCCTTCTTTCCTCAGACGTTTTTGCTTTCTTCTCCTTGATTTGTTATAACTTTTGTCAGTCTATAGTTTTCAGAATGTTTTCCTGGTCTGACGGATTAGTACAGCCTAAAACATGACAATAATTGACCATTTTCAGCAGCAATAATCATCAAAATATAATAATAGTGGCTGGGGTACAACAATAATCATCATTTTGATTGGTTCAGGGGCATTGTTTACATTCAATGCTCCCAATATGACCAATTGATGACGTGTCTTAAAAAACACTCTGTGCTTAAAGGTTGTATAAGCGATTTCAAGCCTGAAACATAAAGTGTCACATTCAGCTGACCTTTCTTCACGATCCGCTCGCTGCCTGCCCCATAAATTGGCTGTAAAAAAAACGCGTCTCTGTGGTCAGCCTAGGGTCCGAGATATGCCAAAAAGAAAAAACAATCGGTGCTACCAACCTTTCCACAGAAAAACAAACAGTGTTCCAACCAATCACCGTCAGGGGGTTGGTGTTGTGGACTTTCGTACTGGTGCAGGAATGTGAGGGAGGCAGAGCGAAAGTCCATAGCACCAACCCCCGGATGGTGATTGGTGTGTAGGTTGCATATGTGCATTCACCATAAATGCTGCTCCACACAAACTGTTAGCATTTACATGTATGGAGTGTCTCAGACTTCATCTCTGCATATTGCTGTGAGTTTGGGTTTATTATAACGTTCATCTGGGAACGCAACGTGTGACATTTCATCAGATTTGTAATTTAAATCATTTATAAATCTACACAAACACAGGAGAATACATCAATATCTTTCTCAATATGTTAACTGTTCATCATGATTTCAAAATAAAAGCTCTTACCCTCTCTCTAAGTTTACATGTTTTGATGTCCACATATTCAAGAAACTACAGTCGCTGTAGCATTTCTGTCATAAAGTAATGGCTAAGCATTAAAGATTAAGCGGACTTTTAAATTAAATGTTGTTTTAAGGATTAAATCATGCAGTAAAGTGTAAAAACAATCCAACCTCGTCTCATGATGACAATGCACCTGTGGGAACTTTTTCACGAGACGCAAAATACATACTAATAAGTAAATATCACTGGAGTTTCAAACAGAATTGTCCACTAAATGGCGCTAAAAGAGTGTTTTTTTCCCTCCTGGAACAAATGAATGTACATATGGTACGTTTTATGGTAAAAGCTTGTTGGTATACAGATGCGACTACTGGGCATGTGCACATCAATATACCGTAGTTTTTTACACGCTGTACAACAATAATTACTGTTTTTCCATTACTGTAAGGGGTAGGTTTAGACGTTAATAAAACACACTATAATAGGTAGAAAATGTAATTTATTGTTAGTTTCCGGCTGCAGCGGTATCAACCACGTTTTATGTGATGTTGGTTTTGTATGTGTCACTGTAGTTCTGACTTGAAAATAACGTACCATGTGCACTACACCTAAACCTACCCGATAGTATGAACAAAAGCGAATGTGACATAAAAACGCAATCACGTGCATGCCGTTTTAGCTTGTTTTTGATCTCTCATCTTTCAGCTCTTTCATCGCGAGTCATGTTTTTCACGGGATTCGTACCTAAGTACCCAAGCAAGCTTGTTACATCCAGAAAGTAAAACATATGGAGCTGTAATCATAACTGTGTATAAAAACTATTACAAGTGATTGCTGTTTTACCGCTCCTAGTGTTCACTTCTGTTGGAAACTGCAGTGAAATGTTCGCGAACATGTTCCCACAGGTACGTTTTTGCCATGAGACTGGGTTTAAACGATCGTCAGGCCTTCGATATAATGCTTAATGTAATCCTGTTGCTTAGGCTCAATCCCAATTCTACCCCTTACCCCTACACTTAGCCCTACCACTCCATTTGGCGCGTTCACGTGAAGGGGTAGGGGTGTCTCATTTCTCTTTTGGTTGGAGGGATAGGGGTAAGGGGAAGGGCCAGATAGCCCTCCAAACGAAGATTTTTCAGGACCTCACTTCAAACGAAGGGCTAAGAGAAATTTCCAACATGGCTGCTCACTCGAGCAAGCAGACTCGTAAATATAAGTAATTTTTGCCTTTAATAAGGATTTTCATGACAATGTTTCATTATATGTAAATTACCATCAATCTTGTGTTTGTGTTTATGGTGTTGTTTTGTAAATAAACGTTTGCAAAAAAATCGCTAAAGTTTGCTAGCAGATAGCACTGATTGCACGATATTACAAAATATATTTTTATGTCATATACACTTGACTGCATGTTAGAAACATGAAAGACCAGTGGCACGGCAATTTGCAACGGTGGTGTAGTGGATGGTGTACGCAGGTAACGTATACGGTGTATACACACTTCCACTTTTTAAATCCCCTCTGATGCGCATTATTCAGTGTCCTGCATTCGCCAAAATCATGGCAGTCCACCACATACAGTCATGTGAATAAATGTAAATATTCGCTCAAAACACCCAATAAAGGCAGTGATGATGCAGTCAGGACCGTGGAGCCGGCTTGCTTTGAAATGTATTTAATGATTGCGCCTAATGCATCTGAGCCCGATACGTCTACCGCACCAGTAATATAAATCAGTACATAATAATAAAAACGATACCTTACAAATAAAAAGAAGCTGATTTTTACGATCAGAAATTTCTTAAACCAGTGAACCCCTGTAAACATTTTAGTCCAAGGATCCAGAAAACGAATGCGTTCAAATAGAAAGTTCAAAAATGAAATTCACAAATGAAGCATATATACTTCTCCAGGCACCACTACACTGATTAGCAATTTGCCGCGCATGTGATAATGCGTTGTTTGTTTTGCTTACGGCCACATGTGAATGAACGGTGCGTACACCGTACATTTGTACTTTTTGCAACATGACAACATTTTGACATCTTGGAATGAGTGATAAACATCTGCGCATGTCCTCTGACGTAACATTAGGAACTAGCGACAACCTATAATGACGTATCACAGTGTTGTAGTGGTGTCCCATTTCTTAGGGGAAATATTTTAGCCCTTCCCCTTTACACTTTGTTTCAAGGGACAAGGGGAAGGGGCGAGGGGTAGGCGAAGGGGTAGAAAATAGAATTGGGATTGGGCCTTAATAAGTTCTATTGTTTATAATACATTATGCATTTTCACAGTTTTGTTTAATAAAGCCATATAATTACTTGCTTTTGATACTTTATTTGAACCAATTATTGTTGTCTCATTGCTATTTTAAGTTGTTGTAAAGGCTATTGTTTGCTTAGGACTATTTTTATTCCATCAAATATTATTATAATTATCCAAGTACTTGATTAATCGTCAGAATAGTCGACTCGATTACTCGATTACCAAAATAATCTTTAGTGACAGACCTATTCCAGTGCTTGTGTTCACATTTAGAATGAATCTGATTTTGTGTTTGATTTTGAAAGTGATGTTGTCCCTTTGATATCCCAATTTCCCTATTAGACATCCCAGGGAATGTGGTTTTGATCTCCAAACCAAAGCAATCTGTTTCATCGCAGCTGCTATCAGCTCAAATTTTTTTGCCTTCCCAGATCCCTGTAGTGAGCAAAACACTGTCAGAACAAGACGTTACAAATGTACATTTTATGAACGTCAAAGAGGAACACAATTTTCATTTTTTTCCTAAGATCGTCAGATTGGACTGAAAGCACAGAAGGCAGATGCAGTTCTGGTGGTTCTGGGTTTGCTACGGCAGAATACAGGGAATGCCCGGAGAGCTGCCGCCTGTCTTTGGGTTCTCAGAGTCTTCTGCTCTTGTGGTGAGTCTGATCTCATATCAGTTTGTTTTTGCTTTCTTAAGCGACAGGCTACCTATGATTTAAAGAGATAGTTCACCCAAAAATGAAATTTCTGTCATTAATTACTCACCCTCATGTCGTTCCAAACTTGTAAGACCTTTGTTCATCTTCAGAACACAAATAAAGATATTTCTGATGACATCCAAGAGCTTTCTAACTCTGCATAGACAGCAACGAATCTGACATGTTCAAGGCCTAGAAAGTAGTAAGGACATCGCTAAAGTAAAGTAGTGCATGTGACAAGTCGTAAAGTCGTTGAATAAAGACATTATTTTTGTTTTCTTTGGGCACAAAAAGTATTCTCGTAACCTAACAACGTGATAGTTGTGTTGCTGTCTATGCAAGGTCAGAAAGCTCTCAGATTTCATCAAAAAATATCTTAATTTGTCTTCAGAGGATAAACGAAGGTCTTACAGTTTTGGAACGTCATGAGGCTGAGTAATTAATGACAGATGTTTTATTTCTGGGTGAATTATCCCTTTAAAGTAGATGAGGTACTGTCAAATAATCTAAATAGTCATCAAAACAATAGCATCTAAAGTAAATATCTAGCTGGTAGCTCCTCAAAACTTCACTAAAAGGAGTTCTGTTCAATTTTTGATGTTTTTGGACTTGTCTTTCTGCCTGTGCCCCTATGTGGTTAAAACTTTCCAATAAAAAGCTTCTTTTGATGCACATCTGTTCATTTCTTTGTATCTGTAGTTATTTTTCAATCTTTCATAACACATTTCCAGCTATAAAGCATTCAGGTGAAATTGCAAACCAAGCGTTAGCACTTACTGTGCCGTTTGCTTTAGAACTTTATTATTACTGTATTTATGCACCTGTCGTATTCAAATCTAACTCAAAGAAGAATATATTGTGTTTTGGCTCTGTATGGGGCAGGGGGAAGTCTGCCTCCACCTTTGATTTACTCTTTGTGTGCGTTTCCACCAGCGCTTGTTTTCGTGGAAAATGCGATAACCGGTAAGCAACCATAAAATGCAAATCGACCTTTGTTGGTTTTTATTTCAAATGCAGTCATCTGTATGCAGAGTTGATAGTGTGAGGTCTGTTTATCAGTTATGTGACAGATATCCTGTGAATGATACCCGCACAGGAAGTTGAGCTCTCACGTTGAGACCGTGAGAAATGCACCTCTCGGTTATCGTTCCGAAAAGGCATCCAATAGTCTTTTATTCTTTATCATTAAAGCTGAAATATATCTTTTTTTTTTAAACACTAGACATACAGTCTGAGTACCCTGGGATGCCGAAGAGATTCCGCTGTAGCGACCGTCAATGTTTATGATGCTAGCTAGCCTTGTAGCAAGCACAATGTATTAATAGAAGAAATATCATCTGGGCACATGCCTTGATTATAAGGGTAAAGTTTGGACTTCGGTGGTCTCTTAAAATTCCCCCTTGAGTCTATCCTTCTGGATTGACAGGGGAATCCAGTATACGGCGCTGTGAAATGCAATCTTTTCTGTAGTGTTGGTTTCAGCAATGTTGCAAAGACTTTTATTGTTGTGTTAATCACACATCTGGTGTTTCAGTGACCACGGCTGACCTGCTGGGGAAGAACCGAGGGCTGGATGTGGTCTTCAAACTTATATCTTCACACACCACCAAGCACCTACGGACCGTCAAGTGAGTATCACATGTCGTATGGGTGCGTCATTGACGTATACGGATCTTGAGCCTGACAGTAAGAACGGTTCTGCATGCTGAGAGCGCTGGTCATTACATTACTCACACGCTTGCATACATTAGTCTAAATAAAGACGTATACTCATAGACTGCTCTTTTTTTTTTACATTAAACTGATTGTAAGTTATTATAATAATATATTTAATATACAATTAAATATATTACAGGCTTAAACCCTGACCCTACCACTATTGTTTTGCATGTTATTCTTTTTTCATAACAACAACAACAGCAATGATAATAATAATGAAAATTGTTAATAATATTAATAAATGTAGTTTTAATGTGAGTTTAGTATAATACTACTACTACTACTACTACTACTACTACTACTACTACTACTACTAATAGTAATAATAATAATAATAATAATAATAAAAATATAAAAAAAATATTAAAAAATATTATTGTTCTTATTTAGTTAAAGACACAATGCTACTACTACACACATATTATTATTATTATTATTATTATTATTATTGTGTCTTTAACTAAATAAGAACAATAATATTTTTAAACTCACATTAGAACAATAACAACAATAATAATACGTTATTATTTTATCAATTTATTGTTATAATTATTAATATTATTGTTATAATGTGTCTTTAGCGTAAATAATAATAATATTAATAATAATAATAATTTTTTATACCAAACCCACAATAGAACAATAATAATTATTATTATTTTTATGCTAAACCCACATTAAATCTATAATAATAATAATAATAATAATAATAATAATAATAACAATAACAATTATAATTTATTATTATTATAGTTCTGTCTTTAGCCTAAATAATAACAATAATAATTAAATTGTTATGTTAAACCCACATTAGAACTATAATAATAATCATAATAATCATAATAATAAATTATTATTATTATTTTTTATAAGGCTAAAGACAAATTAACTATAAAAAGAATAATTTCTTATTTTTATTTTAAACCCACATTAGAACAACAACAACAATAATAATAATAAATTATTATTTTATTATTATAATTATAATTATTATAGTTATAATGTGGGTTTAGCATAAAAATGTAATTATCATTGTTATTATTTAGGCTAAAGACATAGAACTATAACAACAATAATACTAATAATAATACTAATAATAATAATAATAATAATAATATTTTTGTACTAAACCCACAATATAATAATAATAATAATAATAATAATAATAATAATAATAATAATAATAATAATAATAATAATGTATTATTATAGTTCTATGTCTTTAGCCTAAATAATAACAATAATATTTTTTTGCTAAACCCACATTAGAACTATAATAATAATAATAATAATAATAATAATAATAATAATAATAATAATAATAAATTATTAAGGCTTATTATTATTGTTATTATTAATGCTTATTATTATTATTATTATTAATAATAATAGTAATAATAATAATAATAATAATAATAATAATAATAATAATTTTATTTGTTATTTTAAACCCACATTAGAACAACAACTAATTAACAATATAAGTTATAATTTTATTATTATAATTATTATAGTTATAATGTGTCTTTAGCCTAAATAATAATAATAATAATAATAATTTTTATACTAAACCCACAATAGAACTTTAATAATAATAATAATATTTCATGATAATAGTAATAATAATAATAATAATAATAATAATAATAATAATAGTAATAATAATAATAATAATAATAATAATAATTTAATGCTAAACCCACATTAGAACCATAATAATAATAACAATAATAATAATCTTTTTAATAAATACTTTTTATTTTAACTTAATAAAAATACTTTTTATTCAAAAATGGCAAGGCTTAGTATTTTTTATTTATTTTTTTTGTGTCAAAAATAGTTTCTTGTTTCTGTGTACTTGAGTTTAGATATTTAGCTGCCTAATTTCTGAATAAAAAACTAGTTTTTCTGGAGTAACATCCACAGATTTGCTGAAAATGTGTTTTCCCTACACAGGAAACTGGGTGGGTTATTTTGAAATTAGCAGGCTGACTGTAGGGGGTTGAGAGTTTGTTTGCTGCGCCACATGTGGCATGACATATTATCAAACAGAAGTGCCAACACAATCGTGAGATGCCTTCCTCATTGCGCTGGCCTTGTGTAATTAGTGTCTTATATTGTAACTCATAGATCAAATCCAGTCCTGGGAAATTTGCATGCACCATCCAACTCATTATAGCAAACCTGCTCATTGAAATGCTCAGAACATGCTTGTTTACTGGGGTTTGGAAAATGTGCACTGCATAGATATGTGTTAGCTAGGTGCTGATTGGCAGTTACTAGGCTAACATGGGTAAACAGTGCAGTGACAGGAAATGAATTCCCACATGAAGTGTGGAGCACTTGTTGAGTGTGTCCTGATGCTGCCCAGAGCAGCAAACCCTGATCCAAGCTGTGTTCCCATTCAGAGGGTCCCTACTTAGTGTTTTCTGCTCCCTACACACTTTGTAGGGTGGATATTGAGATAAGTACACTTCACTTTACAAAAAGGACCTATATGAAATCAGCAAACACAGACAGCACAACATAATATACTTGGATGAATGAATATCTGTTGGTCCTATCGTTTGTTTGCTCTGTCTACTTTTTGTTCTATCATTTTTTGTTTTATTGGTCTATCTGTCTGTCGTTCATTTTGTTGTATCGTTCGCCTGTCATTGGTTCTGTCTTTTGCTCGTTCGTTCTGTCTGTTTGTTTTATCATTTTATCATTCCTTTGTTATGTCTGTCATTCATTTTGTCTATCATCATTCTGTTTCGTTTTATTGATCTAGTGTATCTTTTTATCTCTGTTGTTTGTTCCGTCATTCATTTTGTCATTTGTTTAAATTAAATTCTTGCTTGTATGGATTAGTAAGCAGCAAATACTGCACTACAGAGGCTCTAAAGTGACATTTGGAGGTAAACAAAACAACAACAAAAAACTTCTGCATGTAAGGAACTTGAAAGTATGACCAAGGTAATTGATACTTTTCATCTCACAATTCAGACTTTTTTTTCTTGCAATTGCAAGTTTACATTTCACAGTTCTGACTTTTTCCCCTTAGAATTGCATGATACAAACTCACAATTCTAAGAACATATCAGTCCTTTTTTTCCTCAGTATTATGAGATGACAAGTTCACATCTCACAATTCTGAAGAGAAAAAGTCATAATTGTAAAATATAAACTCGTTTTCCAAGAAAAAAAGTCAGAAAAAAATTGAAATTGCGAGACAAAAGTCAGAATTGCGAGATATAAACTCTAAAAAATTGCGAGAACAAGGTCACAATTGCGTGAAAAAGTCAGAATTACGAGAATTTTTGTTAAATGTCGATATATAAACTCGGAATTACGAGATATCAACTCGCATTTGCAGGAAAAAAGTCAGAATTGCAAATGATAAACTCGGAATTTGCGAGAACAAAGAGGGAATTGCATGAAAAAAGTCAGAATTGTGAGATATAAACTCACATTTGCAATGAAAAAGTCAGAATTGTGGTATATAAACTTGGAATTGAGAGAATAAAGTCTGAATTGTGTGAAAAGTCAGAATTGTGAGATATAAACTTGCATTTGCAAGAAAAAAGAATTGCGAGATATAAACTCGGAATTAATAGATATCAACTCGCATTTGCAAGAAAAAAGTCAAATTGTGAGATATAAATTCGGAATTGCGAGAACAAAGACGGAATTGCATGAAAAAGTTAGAATTGCGAGACATAAACTCAAAATTGCGAGAAAAAAATCTGAATTGCGTGAAAAAGTCAGAATTGTGAGATATAAACACATTTGCAATGAAAAATTCAGAATTGTGAGATAAAACCTTGGAATTGTGACAAAGTCAGAATTGTGAACTATAAACAAATTGTGAGATATAAACACATTTGCAAGAAAAAAGTTAGAATTGTGAGATATAAACTCGGAATTAATAGATATCAACTCGCATTTGCAAGAAAAAAGTCAAAATTGCGAGATATAAATTCAGAATTGCGAGAACAAAGACGGAATTGCGTGAAAAGTCAGAATTGTGAGATATAAACTTGGAATTGAGAGAATAAAGTCTGAATTGCGTGAAAAGTCAAAATTATGAGATATAAACTCGCATTTGCAAGAAAAAAGTTAGAATTGTGAGATATAAACTCGGAATTAATAGATATCAACTCGCATTTGCAAGAAAAAAGTCAAAATTGCGAGATATAAATTCAGAATTGCGAGAACAAAGACGGAATTGCGTGAAAAGTCAGAATTGTGAGATATAAACTTGGAATTGAGAGAATAAAGTCTGAATTGTGTGAAAAGTCAAAATTATGAGATATAAACTCGCATTTGCAAACAAAAAAGTTAGAATTGTGAGATATAAACTCGGAATTAATAGATATCAACTCGCATTTGCAAGAAAAAAGTCAAAATTGCGAGATATAAATTCAGAATTGCGAGAACAAAGACGGAATTGCGTGAAAAGTCAGAATTGTGAGACATAAACTAAAAATTGTGAGAAAAAAGTCGGAATTGTATGAAAAAAGTCAGAATTGTGAGATATAAACTTGCATTTGCAAGAAAAAAGTTAGAATTGCGAGATATGAACTCGGAATTGCAAGAACAGACGGAATTGCGTGAAAAAGTCAGAACTGCGAGACATAAACTTAAAATTGCGAGAAAAAAGATAGAATTTCGTGAAAAAAGTCATAATTGTGAGATAGAACCTTGGAATTGCGAGGAAAAAGTCAGAATTGTGAGATATAAACTCGCATTTGCAAGAAAAAAGTTAGAATTGTGAGATATGAACTCGGAATTTCAAGAACAGACACAATTGCATGAAAAAGTCAGAACTGCGAGACATAAACTTAAAATTGCGAGAAAAAAGATAGAATTTCGAGAAAAAAGTCAGAATTGTGAGATATAAACTCGCATTTGCAAGAAAAAAGTTAGAATTGTGAGATATAAACTCGGAATTAGGGATGCACCGATACGAATCGGCCGATCATGCTTGCGCGTTTTGTCAGTAAAAGCCGGTTCTGAATTGCGTGAAAAAGTCAGAATTGTGAGACATAAACTCAAAATTGCGAGAAAAAAGTCAGAATTGTGAGATATAAACACATTTGCAAGGAAAAAGTCAGAATTGTGAGATAAAACCTTGGAATTGTGAGAAAAAAGTCATTTGCGAGAAAAAAGATAGAATTTCGTGAAAAAAAGTCATAATTGTGAGATAAAACCTTGGAATTGCGAGAAAAAAGTCAGAATTGTGAGATATAAACTCGCATTTGCAAGAAAAAAGTCAGAATTGTGTGGAAAAGTCAGAATTGTGAGATATAAACTCGCATTTGCAAGAAAAAAGTCAGAATTGCGAGATATAAACTCATAATTGCGTGAAAAAAATAATTGGAAAATACAAACTCGCATTTGTGAGATAAAAGACAATTGCAAAATATAAACTCGGAACTACGAGATAAAAATTAGAATTGTGAGATATAAACTCGAAATTATGAGATATCAACTTGCATTTGCAAGAAAAAAGTCAGAATTGCGAGAGCAAAGTCGGAATTGTGTGAAGAAGTCTGAATTGCTGGATATAAACAAGGAAATTGTGTGAAAAAAGTCAGAATTGTGTTAAAAAAAAGTCAGAATTGTGAGATATAAACTCGGAATTGTGAGAAAAGTCTAAAATGTAAGAAAAAAACTGAATTTCAAGTTGTATATTCACAATTGTGGGAAAAAAAAGTCAGAAATGTGAGATATAAACTTGGAATTACAAGAAAAAAAGTGGGAATTGCGAGAAAAAAATAATTGGGAAATACAAACTCGCATTTGTGAGAAAAAACACAATTGCGAGATATAAACTAGGAATTGCGAGATAATGCTGAATTGCATTAAACAAAGTCAGAATTACAAGAAATACTCTAAATTGCAAGAAAATAATTAGAATTGCGAGAGATAAACTGGGAATTACGAGATATCAACTCGCATTTGCGAGAAAAAAGTCAGAATCGCAAGATATAAACTCGGAATTGAGAGAACAAAGACTGAATTGCGTTAAAACCAATTCAGTCCATTTTATGACATGAGAAGTATGCTAAATTTTTGTCACTTGATGTCATGTTGCATGTTTAATTTAGAGAGTAGCAACTAGCTAAATTAATTAGCATTTTAAATTCATTTTTAAGTAAAAGTGTCTAGAAATTTGCCATGGCTTAAGTAATCAAGTAAGAGCCCTGCTGATATTAGTTCTGGTTCACCTCAAAACAGAAGTTGAAGTCACACACTTGTGCACAGTATACATACTACAGAGGCCTGTTGCAGAAACAGTACTGTGTTGGTATGCCTCTCTGCACTAGTCTCTGAAGCACCAGACTATCTCGCCTCATTCTCTTGTTAATTTGGTGCTCACTGCGAACAGGTTAAGTGAAGCATCAGTGTCTAATTGATGGCCTGACCAATTAGTGGCCAGAGCTTCTCCTGATTGTGTTGCTGCTCTTAAATCGGAACTAAAGACTAGAGCTAATCAATGGGTCTGCGAGTCCGTGCGATAACCTAAGGACCCTCTCTGGCTGCTTAACTCCAGGAGCGCAGCTCTGTGAGGCAGATAAAGTCAAATTAAACTGCCATATTGAATGTAAGACTAGAACTGGATTACACCCACATCTGATACGTGTGTTTGCCGGCTTGGTGCACATGCAGATTTTCTTGTCTAGCGCGGCCATGTCAGAATTCCCACAAGACAGGAAGTGTACAGGAGAGCGCGAGTTGTAATTAGATGGCGTTCTGCTGTAATCCGCTGTATGTGTGCAGGGGGGTGTCAGCAACACGATATGGAATCGGTCCAGTTTTCCAACAGTTGGCAAGAGTAAGTACAGCGCCCTCTTTAGGCTTACTACAATTACCTGACGAGGCTTGTCTGATGCCAACAGCATGTGCGCAGTGTTTTGTATGCCAGGTGATTATGTTTGCAACCGTTTCAAGATCAGAGTCTTTAAGTTAAAAACTGTCTCAGTTTTCTAGCAGAAGGAAATGTATCTGCTAGTCTTTGTATGGTGCCTTAGTATTACACAAAGTTTGGTTAAAGGGATAGTTCACCCAAATTAAAATTCTGTCATTAATTTCTCACCCTCATGTCGTTCCAAACCTGTATGATCTTCGTTCATCTTCGGAACACAAATTAAGACCTTTTGTAGAAATCTAAGAACTTTTCTGACCCTGCATAGACAGCAACGCAACTATGTTCAAGGCCCAAAAAGGTAGTAAGGACATGTTAAAATAGTTAAAATAGTTCATGTGACGTCAGTGCTTCAACCGTAATGTTATGAAGCTATGAGAATACTTTATATTATTATACTTTACTTTAAATAACTTTATTTAACAATTTTTTCTCTTCCATCAACGCATCCAAAGCTTGCTAGGACCTTTACCACTTCATATAACATCATTTCAATCGGTAACATTAGGCAATTTTGATTTAGCGCCTCCTACCGTACACCAGTGAAAACACAGAAAGCTGGACAATTCCGTCATGGCAGGGAAAGAGTTATTGATCATATTAAAGGGATAGGTTGTTCTAAACCTGTATGGGCTTCTTTTTGTTAAACTGACAGTTGATGGCAGCCATTGACTTCCATTGTATTTTCTTTCCATACTATGGAAGTCAATGGCAACCATCAACTGTTTGGTTATTATTATTATTATTATTATTAGTAGTAGTAGTATTTATTTTATTGGTATTGTACTCCTATTAATATAAAGATTTATTTTAACTTATTTTATTAATAAAATCATTTTTTGATTAATATTATAATGAGTAATATTAAATACAGCCATTTTAAATGTATTATTATTATTATTATTATTATTATTATTATTATTATTATTATTATTATAATACTCATTTTATTGGTATTGTTACTCCTGTTATTTTATTGGTATTGCTACTCCTGTTAATATCAATATTTATTTTAACTTATTTTATTAATAAAAATATTTTTGGATGAATATTATAATGAATAATAATAAATACATTAATGTTAAATGTATTATTATTATTATTAACAAATATTATTAACTATTATTATTATTATTATTATTATTATTATTATTATTATTATTCATTTTATTGGTTTTGTTACTCCTATTAATACAAACATTTCTTTTAGCTTATTTTATTAATGAAATAATTTTTGGATGAATATTATAATGAATAATAATAAATACAGTCATGTTAAATGTATTTTTCTTCTTCTTCTTCTTCTTCTTCTTCTTCTTCTTCTTCTTCTTCTTCTTATTATTATTATTATTATTATTATTATTATTATTATTATTATTAGTAGTAGTATTCATCTTATTGATATTGCTACTCCTATTAATATAAATATTTCTTTTAACTTACTTTATTGATTAAATCATTTTTCGATGAATATTTTAATGAATAATAATAATAATAATATTAATATTAATATTAATATTAATAATAATAATAATAATAATAATAATAATAATAATAATAATAAATACAGTCATGTTGAACATATTATTATTATTATTATTATTATTACTATTACTCATTTTATTGGTATTGTTACTTCTATTAGTATTAATATTTCTTTTAAATATTAATATTATTAGGAGTGACAACAAATTAACTTGAATCATTGATGAAATCATTTTTGGGTGAATAATAGTGAATAATAAGAAATACAGTCATGTTAAATTAATTATTATTATTATTATTATTATTATTATTGTTAGTAGTAGTAGTAGTAGTAGTAGTAGTAGTAGTAGTAGTAGTAGTAGTAGTAGTATTACTAATTTTCTTGGTATTATTATTATTATTTTATCATTTTGATTACCACAAATCTTATGAGTATATTTTTTAGCAATAGCCAAAAATACAGTGAGTCAAAATGGTCAGTTTTCTTTTATGCCAAAAATCATTAGGATATTAAGTAAAAATTATGTTCCATGATGATATTTTGTTATTTTGCTACTGTAAATATATCAAAACTTAATTTTTAATTCGCAATATGCATTGCTAAGAACTTCATTTGGACAACTTTAAAGGCGATTTTCTCAGTATTTAGATTTTTCTTCACCCTCAGATTCTAGATTTTCAAATAGTTGTATCTTGGCCAATTATTGTTCTTATCTTAACAAACCATATGCATGCAATGGAAAGCTTATTTATTATTCATCTTTCAGATGATGTATAAATGTCAATTAAAAAAAATAAGACTGGTTTGTTAATATTTCTTTAACTTATTTCAATAAAAATCACACTAAATGGTTGTGTGTCGACATGTACAAGCAAAAGGTTTTTTGTGTTTTTTGCAAATGTCACTTTAGACTCTCCTTAGCATGCAGTATTTACTGCTCACTACTCAGTATAAGCAAGAATATCTTTTTAAACAAGGCCAGAGACCACTTTCTATTTTGCGATTATGTATTTCCTCTCCAGTGAACTGATCAGCCTGGGAAAGTTGCACTTTCAGATCCAGTATCTGGATATTATCTCCCTCTTCGCAGAACTGTTTTGCCCACGCTGAAATCATGTAAACTCAGAGTATAAATGTCATAAGCTGTTCCATCCACACATGCAATACCTCTAGACTGCTGACAGCACTTGAAAGCGTATATCTCTGTAATACATACATGGGTTAAAACGGCCTCTGAGGCCTTTACAGTTCTCTGCAAAGAGCTCAAAACAACATTCTCTCTGTTCACTCTGATGAATATAAAAAAATGCTTGGCGCACAGGCAGAACAGATCAACAGATCTGTTGATGCTGACAGCTCGGCCTCGTAGCTCAAATCCCCGCGGAACATCTGCGCACTGATGCTCGTAGTCCTACCGACTGATACCGCGTGTCATTTCAAAGAAGCGACAGGCCGTTAGCTTGGGGAAACAATGGCATTTGCCTGCCTCCGAAATTGCAATATGCCACTGTTTGCATTAACGTCAGCAGCGTGACTCAAAGACTCCGACAGCGGCGGAGGCGAGATACGATATGATTTCTTTATGGAGCTCCCTGTGTCCGCAAACAGAGAGGCTGCAGGTAAAACGGCTTGACTATCCTGAGGACAGAATAGCGGTTTTGCGTCAGCGAGCTCTTGTCTGCTCCACCGCTGGGCTGTTTGTGCTCTCTTGCGGTTGGTGAACAGGGAGTGACATATTGTCTCTGTGATGGAGACTTAACAATGTTGTGCACTGTAGGGGTCCAGCTACATACTGCTGTAAGTCAATGAGCTTTTCAACATTTTCCATCCCATGGTGTGACCAGAGAAACTGAGAGAGATACAGTCTGACTTACTTGTTTATCTGTCTGTCAGTCTCTGTCTATCTACAGTGCCTCGCTACACTTCATATATCATGACAAAGCAAAAAACAGGTTTGTAACAACTGCAAATGTATTAGAAATAAAAAACTGAAATGATTCCATTGCATAAGTATTCATACTTTCTGGAACACTTGAAATCTAGCTCCGGAGCATTCATATAGCTTGTAGACGTTACTACACTTCGAATGAAGTTAACCTGTGGCAAATTCATTTGAACGAGTATGATTTGGAAAGGCATACACCTCTCAATAAAAGGTCTAACTGCAGAAAATGCATATCAGAGCAAAAACCAAGCCCTGAGGTAAAAAGAACTGCCTGTAGAGCTCAGATACAGGCTTGTATCAAAGCACAGATCTGGGGAAGAGTTCAGAAAAAATTCTGCTCCATTGAAGGTTCACAGAAGCATGTAGTCTCCATTATCCATAATGGAAGAAGTTTGGAACAACCAGGACTCTTCTTAGAGTTGGCCTCCTGGCCAAACTGAGCAATTGATGTAGAAAAGCTTTGGTTAGAGTGGTGACCAAGAAGCTGATGGTCACTTTAGGTGAGCTTCATGATCATACAATATATGCAGATGGGAGAAACTTACAGAAAGACACACATTACTGCAACACTTCACTGATTTGGCCTTAATGGTGGTGTGGCCAAACTCAATCCTTTCCTTAGTGAAGACGCATGAAAACACACTTAGAATTTGCACCTAAAAAAGTCTCAGATTGTGAGAAACAAGATTCTCTGGTCTGATGAGCCTCAGTTCCAAGCGCCATGTATGGAGGAAACCAGACACTGCTTTTCACCTGCACAGTAGCATCCCAATAGTAAAGTGTGGTGGTAGCAGCCTCATGCTGTGGGGCTGTTTTTCAGAAGCAGGGACTGAGGGACATGTCAGAGTAAAGCTCAACACATCCTTAATTAAAAAACCTAGTTGAGATCATTCAGAACTTCAGACTTGGCAGATGGTTCACCTTCCAACGGGACAATGACCCCAAGCACACAGCAACAGTGGCTTATATAGACGACTCTGTGAATGTACTTGAGTGGCTCAAACAGAGACTGGGCTTAAACCCAAATAATAATTTCTGGAGAAACCTGAAAATGTCTGCCAGCCCCCATCCAAGCTGACAGAGCTTGAGAGGTGAAGTAGTGAGGGGAAGAATGGCTGATACGGTGCCTTGCGAAAGTATTCATATAATTTTTTTTCACGTTTTGTTATGTTGCTGCCTTATGTTAAACAGTTTTAAATAATGTTTTTTTCCCCACATCAATCTACACTCCATGCTCCATAATGACAAAGCAAAAACAGAATTGTCACAACTTCATACATTTATTACAAATCAAAAACTGAAATAAGCACATTGCATAAGTATTCATACACTTTAATCAGTGCATCTTTACAGCCTCAAGTCTTTTTGGTTATAATGCAACAAGATTCGCACATCAACATTCTTCGCCTCACCTCTTCACCTCTCAAGCCTTGTCAGTTTGGTTGGAGTCTAGCAGACATTTGCAGGTTTCTCCAGAAATGTTTGATTGGGTTCAAACCCAGGCTCTATCTGGGCCACTCAAGGACATTCACAGAGTGATGTGTGCTTAGGTTCATTGTTCTGTTGGAATGCTCTGGACTGGGTTTTCATTAAGGTTATTTCAATATTTTTATGCATTGAGCTTTTCTTCTACTTTGACAATTCCATCAGTCCTTTTGACGCTAAAAAATAGCCCCACAGCATGAGGCTACTACCACCACACTTTACTTTTAGGATGTTACTCTGCAGGTGATGAGCAGTGCCTGGTTTCCTCTAAACATAATGTTTGGAATTGAGGTTCATCAGATCACAGAATCTTGTTTCTCACAGTCTGTGGATCCTTTAGGTGTTTTTTGCAAATTCCAAGTGTGTTTTCATGTGTCTTCACTGAGGAGAGGCTTGAGTCTTGCCACACCTCCATAAATCCCAGATCAGTGGCGTGTTGCAGTGATATTTGTCCTTCTGTTTCTTTGAGTTACTTCCATCTGCATTATGATCAACTAGAGTGACCATCAGGTTCTTGGTCACCACTCTAGCCAAGGTCCAAGGTCTAGCCAGCTCTAGGAAGAGACGTGTTTGTTTTAAACTTCTTCCATTATTGGTATCAGGCTACATGCTTCTGTGAACCTTCAATGCAGCAGTATTTTTTCTCTAACTCTTCTCTAGATGTGTGGCTTGATGCAATCCTGTCTCTGAGCTCTACAGACAGTTTTTTTTAATCTCAGGACTTTGCTCTGATATGCATTTTCAGCTGTTAGACCTTTTATTAAGACTTGTGTGCTTTTCCCAATTAGACCCCTTCAATTGAATGTGCCACAGGTTAACTTTACTCAAAGTGTAATAACATTTACAAGTAATATGAATGCTCCTGAGCTAAACTGTCCCGGATGAGGGTATGAATACTTATGCAATGGAATCATTTAAGATTTTTATTTTTTTTTTAAATACATTTCCAAAGATGTTAAAAAAGTTTTTTGCTTTGCCATTGTGGTGTATGGAGTGTAGAGTGTAGATGTGCAAAGCTTTTTGCATTATACCAAAAAGACTTGCCTCAACTAAGCACTGCGTTAATACTTATGCAATGTAGAAATTACAGTTTGAAATATAGATATTTCTCTTACACAAATTCATTGATTCACTTCAGATGGCCTTTATTATCTTTCGGAGCCGTGTAGAGTATTTTTTATGATGGATGGATGCACTTTATTGGATTGTAAAAATCTCAACAGCCATTATAAAGCCTGAAAGAGCCAGGGCTATTATTCGTCTGAAAGAATAAAGTCATAAACACCTAGGATGGCTTGAGGGTGAGTAAATCATGGGGTAATTTTCAGTTTTGGGTGAATTATCCCTTTCATTTTTTTTTGTTCTATTCTAAAATTAGTCACATGAGTTTCTTGAAATTTCAGTTATATTCAGTGCATCCTGTTTGTTCAGTCCATGAATTCAGACATTCTCAATTCAAATGAGATTACAATTTGCCAGATCTAAAATCTTTCTCCTTTTTTTGTGAAACACTCACCAGATGGTCTGTAAACAGACTGTTCGAGTCTGAGACTACATGGACGGCAAACAAAAGCAGAGGCTGATAGTTGAACGACAAGGGCGGCATTTAAATCCAAATACCCCCATGTAGATAATAGGCCCAATGCTGTTGCTCACAGCGCATGTGTTTTCAACACGTGTTGTTGACATTGATTTGCTCAGCGTCTTGTCTTGATCCCAGCGGTGACGATAACGTGGTCCACCGCTGCAGTGTGACCCCTATCAAAAACTCTCAGAGATGATTCCAGTTGTGATGTGATGAGAGTCGAAATTGGCTTGATAATATTGTTTGCCGGGATTGCACAAAGGAGACCCTCGTGCTGCACACGTGAAGGACCTAGATTTTTATTTTTTTGTAGTTGAAGAAAAGAACCCAAGCGTACAATAAGTGGCACAATGAAATGATTAATGAGGTGAAATAAGAGGTATGTTAGAATAAATAGGATTTACACAAGGAGAACATACTTCTGGGGCTGAAAATAACCAATAATAGCTCTAATTTTAGGGTTAGGGTTTTGATTGGATGGGTTAATCGTAATGAAGTCTTTCTTTGGCTCAGTCTCAATTGGACCACTTGATTTGGTCTTACATAACATGCTACATAACAAAGTGTACTTGTAGAAAGCAGAAGGCCTTTCTATTATTCTTTCTTTTTTGATTAAGTTTTTCTTAATCTTTATTCCTGGCTTTTCCATCTCAGAAGCTCAAAAACGCTTGCGCTCCCCCCATATTTCAAGCCATTGGATTTTGTCAACCCGACAGGCCTGTGGCGATATTTATTGGCAGATTGTTGCAAAGCCATTCATAATTATTTTATGTTTGCCCTGTGTACATTGGGTAGAGGAATATGGAGGCTGTGCTGAATCAGCAGCCCTGTCGCTGCAAAATAAATGCTCATGATCACAATGACAGGAATCTTTTTTTTTATATAAGGACGGCAGCCTCTCCACCACCCCGTCAATGCTAAGTGCAGCTGGATGTACTTAGTTCGCGGTACTTCGTTTTATGCGTGGTAGAATGCTGCATGCATGATGCAACTGCAGAAATAAGATGCCTCATGTACATTTTTTTAATGTCAGATGTGTTTTCTGTTGTTTCACAGGGCGGCCGTCAACGCTTTCGCTGCAATGTTATACTCAAGTAAGTTTCTTTTTTCACAATAATGTTTCTAAGGACAAAACTTCCCAGCATGCTTAGCTCCACACCTGTGTTACAAAGGTTTGCTTTATATAGTAGACAGCAAACCTTAAAGTATATATGTGTGTTTATACACACATATGCATGCATACATTTACACAGTCAAACCTTCAACATTTCTCACATTATCACAGTTTATTCACTATAGTCTAGAAAATGGTAATAAAATATGACAAGAACTCCGAGTTAAACTGTGTCGGGACGTTGATAGAAAGTATGCAGTGGATTACAATTAACCAAAAATTCAGACAACTGTTAGTATGGCAATATTTACACAACGAGCAATACTTTGTTGACCAGTTACCAAGCAATGCTTAATTTTGTTCAGTTCGTGATGTAAAAAGGTCACATTAGTAATTAAAGAAACAACATTAAAGCAAAACATGGTCAGGTCAAAGCATCTGAATAATTTTTGGTCCCAAATTTTTATCAATATTACTGGTAGTCCGCTATATGAATAATTTTTGGGTATAATATGTTACAGTTGACTTTATTTTGCTCTCCTCACAAACATAAATGATAAATTAACTATAGTGTCCTGCACCCACTAGTACAAAAATATCAACGATTATAACTGGTATCTGAATAATTTCTGGTTTGACTGTATATTGAAATAATAAATATGAAAAAAATGAATACATAAATTTATTTATATATAAAATGTATGGAATATGTTTTTTTGTGTGTGGGTGTGTGTGGGTGTGTGTGTGTGTGTGTGTGTGTGTGTGTGTGTGTGTGTGTATGTGTGTACCTGGTATTCATCACGTTGTGGGGACCAAATGTCCCCACAAGGATAGGAATACCAGTAGATTTTGACCTTGTGGGGACATTTCTCAGGTCCCCATGAGGAAACAGGCTTATAAATCATGCACAATGAGTTTTTTTGAGGAAGTAAAAGTGTGCACAATCTCCTGTGAGGGCTAGGTTTAGGTGTAGGGTAGGTGTAGGGCGATAGAAAGTACGGTTTGTACAGTATAAAAACCATTACGCCTATGGAATGTCCCCATAAAACATGTAAACCCAACGTGTGTGTGTGTGTGTGTGTGTGTGTGTGTGTGTGTGTGTGTGTGTGTGTGTGTGTGTGTGTGTGTGTGTGAGACCCTGGACCACAAAACCTTAAGTAGCATGGGTGTATTTGTAGTAATAGGCAAAAATAGATTATATGGGTCAAAATAATTTTTTAATTGCCAAAAATCATTAGGATATTAAGTAAAGGTCATGTTTCATGAAGATATTTTATTAATTTCCTACTGTAAATATATCAAAACTTAATTTTTGATTAGTAATATGCATTGCTAAGAACTTCATTTGGACAGCTTTAAAGGCGATTTTCTCAATATTTAGATTTTTTTGCACCCTCAGATTCATGATTTTCAAATAGTTGCATCTCGACCAAATATTGTCCAATCCTAACGAACATTAAATCTATGGAAAGCTTTTTTTTTCTTGAATATATTAATGTGTATATGATAACATATAGAACTATAAAAATATGCTAAAATATGGTTTTATATAATATGCAGTTCACCACAGCACTTTTCTTTGTCAAAACTTGCAAAATAAAAAAAACTTTTTCAAATTTGTTGCTGATATATTAGATTTTACCCATTTTCATAAACAGTTTATTGCTGAAATATGAGATATTGCTTTAATATAAGCACTCTCTGCACCATGCTCAGAAAGCTCTTCTTTTCCTACAAGAATCACATACTCAACCCAAAACAGAGTGAAATTGAGTTATGTTTAGTCTGTTAACAGAATAGAGAACAAGCAGAGCCTATGCAGCCATTTATCCATCCCAACGCTCTTGTGTTTTAGTCTACGCTACCTGCAGTTCATCTCTCATCCTCCAGGGGGCAGTGTGACTCTGTGAGTACCGTCCTGCGCTCTCGCATTGAGAACACAGCCGCTGCACCTGTTGATGCTCTGCAGTCAGCGAGCCTGTGAATAACGTAATGCTCTGTGGGGCTTTTAGGAGCCTCCTCTAAAAGAAACACGTCTGGCCAGCGATGCCGCAATTAATTCTCCTCCGTCGAGCAAAGCGAAGTCGTCTGTGCCTTTTGTCTGCACGCTTTTTATTTCTCCGGAGGACGTGGTGAGCACTTGATAATCATCTGACGTGGCCATATTTCCTCCAGCGAGCTTCGCAGAAGTATTGCCATGTTTTCTACACATTAGATCAATGATTATAAGACACCAGATCTCCGGAGTCCGCCATGACAGGACATTTCCATATTCTGAGACATCATATTCCACTGTATTCACAGACCCTGCTTTATACTCCTAGAAACCCAAAGAAGCCCAAGCCTAATAGAAACCATTGCAGACATTAATATTTCAGATTGCTGTATTTGTGCAAGTCATAGAACTGCAGTGTTTTTTAAGTTCATGACTCCCATACTGGGAGTTCAAGAGGAATACAAACCAAGGAAGTAGATTCACAACACACAGCACAGAGAGCACAGTTTCGCCTCTCCATTATAAAATATTATTCCCAAGGCTTCGGAACTACTCAGAACAACATGAAAGTTATGTTCTTTCTCCCTTATTTCCTTTTGTAATTCCATCAGCGATTGTTTTGCGCGCGTGGAAGTAAATACCGTTGACCTTCATATCGGAAACGCTCCCAGTGCTCTCCGCCACGGCCTCCATTAGATTCACTGAGTGCACAGCGCAATTGGCCGCTCTCCAACCCCTTCTTCATCAGAAGCAAGGAGACTTTGGGCCAAGAGTCCAGCGAACTCCTTCATATAGAGCCCCCTGCCCCTTCTCTGAGCGTCTTCGGCTAGAGAGATTTATGAAGGAACCAGCTGAATACTGAGCTTGGAGGATTTCTCTTTAAACAAGGAGAGTGGAAATTCTTTTGACAGTTTCGCAGGCGGGCGTTCAAACATTGATTTAATAATGTCACTTCAATCCTGGAAAGAGATCAGTGGAAGGCACACAGTAAATTTGAAAGAAATCCTCTTCTCAGATAGATAGATAGATAGATAGATAGATAGATAGAGTCAAACAATGCAGCCACAAAGAGCTATTGACATTAAAATGCATCAGTTTCCATTTGGAATAATACCAAATGGCCATTTAATTGTAACTGTTTCCTGTGCAACTGTTTTAGGTGTTTGTGGAGTCCCAGAGGTGGACTTGTAAAAATATTTGCATTAGCCCTGGGTATATACCTCAGTTTAATTGTACGCATGAACTACAATATCCACTTCACCAATAGCATTGTGAAGAGTTGTTTGTCTCTTTGTAATGCCATTAGTGAATTTCTGAAACCACAAAGCAGATCAACATGAAGTAGTTGGTCCCAAATGAACTCAAGGTTTAGTGCAGTGCTGCAAGTGTTTAGTTAATTTGAATAAGCAGTTTGGTTTAGGGTTATCTGCTGATAGATAAACAAGCAATGTGATACAGTCAGAGCTTTATTTGTATTTATTCTTTTATGTATGCTGTGTTTTATTGTATTTTCTAAATAATTTTATTAATCGTGTTATTCTATTAATTTTGTTATTTTTCTATTTTTATTTATGCTCTATTGGTATTTCAACATTTTTATCATTCATTTTATATTATTTTTATTTTTATTTTTAGATTATCGTACAGATTTCTATCTATATTGTGTTAATTTTGTTATATAAGGCAGCATTGCATGTATTTTTGTAAAGAAGGGAGTTCTATAAGCCAGTGGTTCTCAATCCTAGTCCTGGAGGACCCCTGCTCTGCACATTTTGGATGTCTCTCTTAGGGCCTGTCCACACGGAGACGCGTTTCGCTGTATACGCATAAATTTTTTATCGCATTGGCGTTTCATCCACACGGATCCGGCGTTTTAGGAGACTGAATCCGCTATTTTTTGAAACCGGGTCCCAAAGTGGATAAATCTGAAAACGACACCCTCGCGGTTTCGTGTGTACAGCCAATACGTATATTTTGTGAAACGATGATGTCATCACATCACGTGTCGGCTGCGTCACACGTAACAGCAACAACAATAATGGCGGACTACATGATTGCGTTCGTGTTGCTACTAAGCCTACTAGCTTTATTACAGCAAAATCTATTGCTTCTATGCAACTGTTATGAGCAACAAGCGATAACGTTCGCATCTTCGTCTTCTTCTTCTTAGTTCGTATACAGCGCGCAAGGTTATGTGCATGCTCAAAGTCTTCTTCTCCGTGTATAGCGTATCTCTATGGCAGAATTACAGCACCCCACACTGGTCTGGCATATATACTACACCGTTTTCAGTGGTTTCGTGTTTACGGAATTTTTTTTTAGAACGAGGAAAAAAAATGATCGGATAGGGAACGCACCGGCTTCGTGTGGACGGAGCCTTATTTAACACACCTGATTGAGATCTTCAGCTTGTTAGTTCAGTTCATGGATCTCTCTCCTAATGAGCTGATGATCTCAATCAGGTGTGTTAAATAAGGGAGACATGCAAAATGTGCAGAGCAGGGGACCAGGATTGAGAACCACTGCTATAAGTGAAAAATTTCATGCCAGATGGCTGACAAAACAACACTTTTTTTTAAAATATACAGCTGAGGTCAAAAGTTTACACCCTCTTTTCAGAATCTGCAAAATGTTATTTTACCAAAATAAGATTTGAGAATACCAAAAATGCATGTTAAGAATACCAAAATGCATGTTATTGTTTATTTCGTACTGACCTGAATAAGATTTCACTATTTCACTTAAAAGATGTTTACATATAGTCCACAAGAGAAAACAATAGTTACATTTTTTAAATATGACCCCATTCAAAAGTTTACACACACTTGATTCTTGATACTGTGTTGTTACCTGAATGATCCACAGCTGTTTTTTTTTTTAGTGATAATTTAGTAAGTTGTCCCTTGTTTGTCCTAAACAGTTAAAGTGCCTGCTGTTCTACAGAAAAATCCTTGAGGTCCCACAAATTCTTTGGTTTTCCTGCATTTTTGTGTATTTGAACCCTTTCCAACAATGACTGTATGATTTTGAGATCCATTTTTTCACACTGAGGACAACTTAGGGACTCTCATGCAACTATTACAGAAGGTTAAAATGCTCACTGATGCATGAGCAGAAGGAAACACGATGCAGTAAGAGCCAGGGGTGAAAACTTTTGAACAGAATGGAGATGTGTACATTTTTCTTATTTTGCCTATATATTATATTTTTTCCATTTAGTACAGCCCTTCCGAGGCTACAGAAGATACTTACATGTTCCCTAGAAGACGAAATAAGTTAAAGTTACCCTGATCTTCAAATTCAAAAAGTTTTCACCCCCACCTCTTAATGCATTCATTCATATAAAACATTGAATACTAAGCGTAGCAACAATGTGAACTTTTTTGGGTTCATCTAAAGCTGTGATTAAATGAAGTCTCTTTTTGAATTCTTAGAGTACAGCTTGTGTTTATACTAATGTGATCATTTGGATATTAAATTTCAGAAGTTAATTTGATTGCTAAGATAGAAATTCTTGGCGTTAACAAAGAATTGCGTTCCCTGGTGTTTTATCACTTCTCATTGAATATTCTCAATTAGAAATGACAGGAAATATTGTAAAAAGTAATAAGGAAACCTAATTGTCACAGTAAGATTATAGACGTATTGTTTTTCTTAAAGGATTAGTTCACTTTCAGAATAAAAATTTCCTGATAACTTACTCACCCCATGTCATCCAAGATGTTCATGTCTTTCTTTCTTCAGTGCAAAAGAAATTAAGTTTTTTTCTCCATATAGCGGACTTTAGTGGGCATCAACGGATTGAAGGTCCAATAAAGCTTCAAAGGGCTCTACACGATCCCAGCCAATAAATAAGGGTCTTATCTAGCGAAACAGTCTGTCATTTTCTAAAAAAAAAAAAAATAATCTATACTTTTTAACCACAAATGTTCATCCAGGTCCATCACATTTTCTCCTCCAACTTCAAAATCGTCCAACATCTTGCTTTACCTTTTTTTGTAAAGGATGTTTGAGTTTCTTCACACGTTCTCTTTGTAAATACTGAGTCGGTACTTCTGGCAATGTTGGGCTAGTGCAAGACAAGCATTTGTGGTTAAAAAGTATAAAAAATGTAATTGTTTTTAGAAGATGACTGATAGTTTCACTAGATAAGACCCTTATTCCTGAGCTGGGATCATGTAAAGCGCTTTGAAGCTGCATTGAAACTATAGTTTGGTCCTTCAGCTCAATGGCCACCATTAAAGTCCACTGTATGGAGAAAAATCTTGGAATGTTTTACTCAAAAACCTTAATTTATTTGACTTAAAAATCTTGTATGACATGGGGGTGATTAAATGATCAGGAAGTCATCCAGTCATCAGTGTCCTATATTCAGTAGAACAAGTCTATTGCTAGTGGCCGTATTCTTGTTCACGATATACTGATTCACGACATGGAGAATAAGGGGTGCTATGAGACATAACCGCGCTTACCTCAGGCACCAGACCTGTCACTGGCTTAAAGAACGGAAATTAAGTCTTCGCCCAGAGTGGCTCTTTCTCCGCCATCTTGTTTTTGATCTCATTTAACCTTTTGTGCCATACTGAGAAATCTTTTCGCTCTGACAGGCAGAGTCACATGCTTTTTTGTTCCCTGTCCATCATCCTAGTGTTATTGCATTCTGTTGATATGGCTCTTTAGTGCCCGAATGATGTATGTTCTTATTACATTTTATTAATAAACAGCACAACAGAGCGTGACATGAGAAAGTGAGAGCGAAAGAGAGGTCAATTTGAATATGAATGATATGAATGCTTCCAATAAATATTAGCCCGTTTCTAACATGCCAGCTAGCCAAAAAAAAAAAAAAAGATTATTTCTCCTCAAAAAAAAAATCTGGCGTGTATTCAAATGGACATTGTGTTCTTTGTTAAATGGATGTCAGCTTCTTAGACTTTAATTATTTAGGAGCTTTCTGGACAAAGGAGAAAAGAATGATGATAAATGATATGCATCTTTTTTGGTACATTAAGACCCAGACAAATAATAATGCTATTGCGCATGAGCAATGTTTTTTTTTTTTTTTTCGTTCCAAACCTGTAAGACCTTCATTCATCTTCATAACACAAATTAAGATATTTTTTATGAAATCCGAGAGCTTTCTGACCCTGCATTTCATTCATCAAAAATATTGTAATTTGTGTTCCGAAGATGAACAAAGGTCTTACGGGTTTGGAAAGTTCACAAAAATTCACAAATTACTTTTAAATGGTACTGCATATTTACTAAAGAATAAAGTAAAAATTATGGGAGTTAAGTCAAAATATTATTTAGAGAATAATGTCAAAATTATGAGAATAAAATCGAAATGTTTAAAAAAATAAGTGTAAATGTTTTGAGAATAAAGTGTAAATATTTCGAGAATAAAGTCTAAATGTTTCGAGAATGAAGTTGAAATACTTCAAGAATAAAATTGAAATTGTGAGAATAAAGTCTAAATGTTTTGAGAATAAAGTTGAAATTTCGAGAATAAAGTCCAAATGTTTTGAGAATAAATTTAAAATTATGAGAATAAAGCCAAAATGTTTCGAGGATGAAGTTGAAATACTTAAAAAAATAAAATCTAAATTATGAGAATAAAGTTGAAATTTCAAGAATGAATGTTTTGAGAATAAACGTTTAAGTCTAAAGTCTAAACGTTTAAAGAATAAAGCCGAAATGTTTTGAGAATAAAGTCGAATTGTTAGAGAATAAAGTTGAAATTACGAAAATAAGGTTGAAACTTTAGAGAATAAAGTCAAAATGTTTCAAGAATGAAGTCGAAATATTTCAAGAATAACGTCAAAATGTTTTGAGAAAGAAATTGAAATTGCGAGAATTAAATCATATTAATTAAAGTAATAATATTTTGAGAGTTTACCTTAAGCATACAAATGGCCTGGATTGGGAGCACCGGGAGAAGTTTTCAAGCCAGGCCACCAGAATTTATTTGAATATATGTGGGATTATTTGCAGAAATCATACCATGTGTTATACTCTCAGGGACAGTATACTTGGAAATAATATTTCACATCTTCGATTGCATTCATTAGGCATCTTTGTAGTGCACCAGCCACCCAATAATAGCAATAAGCTTTGTGCTTTTGATAATTTTAATATAAAACAAAGTCTCAGATTTCAAAATCTGTCAGTTTTATAGAGAAATACAAACAATGTGTCTTGCAATAATGTGTTTTTCACCTTAATGTCGTTCCAAACCTGTAAGTTCACCTTCAGAACACAAATTAAGATATGATAAGATATGAAGTCCGAGAGGATTCTGAACCTGCATAAACAGCAACGCAACTGAAACCATTCTGGCCCAGAAAAGCTCTCTGATTTAATCAAAAATATCTTAATTTGTGTTCTGAAGATTAATGAAGGTCTTACAGGTTTGGAATCTCACAAATTAATGCTAAATGGTACTGCATATTTACTACTTCAGGGATAATCTTTGTACGTTACTAAATGTTCTTTTTATGTTCTTCTGCAGAGCTCAACTGTCGGACTGCCGTTGTGAAAGGCTACATCGCAGATCTTCTGAAGCTGTACGAAGACTGGCACAACAATGACGTCAACCTTAAGAACATTCCTATCCGTAGAGCCCTACTTTATTGTCTGCAACGTGCCGCCAATTCAGCTGTGGGCAGAGACGCTCTGGTCGCCGAAGGTGGCATTGGTGTTCTTTTTCAGACCACTCAGGTGAGCTCACTATTTGGTCCCAAAGTTCTTGTTACATCTCATATTATGGTGTTTTTTTGAGCAGTTGAGCTTTTTTTACTACCTTCTGTAAGTACATTTCTCTATTCCTAATGCTTTTCTCATTTGCCTTTTGAATCACACTGTGATTTTTATCGGCCTTGCTAAGTAAACCGTCCCCAGTCATTACCAGATGCTTTAACTGTCTGCTAATGTGCTGTAAAGAAGGACATTTTTGCTTCTGATGCATATTGTGCCCAGAGGAAATGTCGCTTGGAGATCACAAGTTGCGCCTTGAAGTATTTCTAACCGATTGCTTTTCGTCTGAAGACCTGCTTGACCATGAAAGGCCTCGAATCTCTGGTGGAACCGGCGATCCAGCTGATGAGGAAGTGCAATCCCAAAATCCCTCTTCCACTGACCTCAGATAAGAGCGCCTTCAGCTTTCCTCTTCCTGGGAGGCCTGTCGATGACTGTGATGCTGATTTAGGACTTTACGGTAAAGTTTATGTTCCCTAGGTTTTTAAGCCAGGTTCTTTATTACGCTGCCAAACACCCAACAGTTACTATTATTCTCCTCTCACAGAGTGTCCGTTAGGGACACTGAGTCTGTCCCACTAGAGATATTTAGCCTTTACACACTGCCCCTAGCTATTAGTGCCTGGCCAAATTTGCCGTCGTTATCACGTAGGCGCTGGGCATTTAATGAGTCTAGAAAATTCGTTCAATGTCAACACAATATATTCCAATTTTCCTCTATTAGACTTCAATAGCAAGAATAGTATAATGTAGAGTATGTGAGTTGGGAAAGTTCACAGTTTTTATATTCAGACCACCCGTTGATTCCCTCCAAGCATCAAAATGTTTCCTGATAAATTAGTACAATTATAAACAAACATATGGACTGGATGAAAAACCAAAGGCTGATTATTATGGCAACGGATGCATAAATATGTCTGACATAACAGAAATGTTATTGGTAACAGTTTAGATTAGGCTAAACATATTCACTATTAACTTAGAGTTTTCTTTCAGTAGACTCCTAGTTTGCTGCTTATTGATAGTAAATAAGGTAGTTGTTGTAGTAGTTATGTTTAGATATTGGTTAGGGTTAAGTAGATAGTTCACAGAAAAATCAAAATTCTGTCATTAATTACTCACCCTCATGCTGTTTCAAACACGTAAGATCTTCATCTTCGGAACACAAATTAAGATATTTTTGATGAAATCTGAGAGCTTTCTGACCCTGTATAGACAGAAAGCCCAGAAAGGTAGTAGGGACATTTTTCCTAATCTAGAGTGTCAAAAAATCTATCTTTATATAGCCACACAAGCTCCCTGAAACTAACACAGCTAAGACAGCATTTTAGTGCCATGTTAAAAAAAAATCTAAAATTGAGACGATTGTACGAAAGTCGTAATATTTTGAGAAATTTCAAGAATAACATAGAAATTATGAGAATAAAGTCAAAATATTTCAAGAATAAAGTCAAAATTACGAGAATAAAGTTGAAATGTTTCAAGAATGAAGTCTAAATATTTTGAGAATAAAGTCTAAATGTTACGAGAATAAAGTCTAAATGTTTCGAGAATAAAGTTTAAATATTTCAAGAATAAAATCGAAATTATGAGAATAAAGTTGAAATTTTGAGAATAAAGTCTAAATGCTTCGAGAATAAAGTTGAAATATTTCAAGGATAAAATCGAAATTATGAGAATAAAGTCTAAATATTTAGAGAATAAAGTCTAAATACTTCAAGAATAAAGTCTACATATTTTCAAGAATAAAATCAAAACTATGAAAATAATGTCTAAATATTTTCGAGAATAAAGTTTAAAAGTTTTGAGAATAAAGTCTAAATATTTCGTGAATTAGGTTTCAATATTTCGAGAATAAAGTTTAAATATTTAGAGAATAAAGTCTAAATATTTTCAAGAATAAAGTCAAAATATTTTGAGAATAAAATACTAAGTCTGTGGCATTCAATCTTATATTCCTCACGTGTATTTAATTCTCGTAATTTTGACTTCAATATTAAAACATTACGACTTTATCTTTGAAACACTTCGACTTTATTCTCGTAATTTTGACTTTATTCTCTGAATATTTCAACTTAATTTGTTTTTTTTTTAAGGTGGCGCTAAAACACCATTGTACTGAAACAGTATAGGCTGTGGTGGTTGGGATCTGTGCTGTGAAGCAAATGTCAATACCAGTCCTTGTGAAAGCAGGCAGTGTGAGAAATCAGTCTAAACCCAGATTCAGAGGCCATTATTCAGATGGGTTTTTCCAAACAATCATATGCTGTACAGCAGCATTGTGCATAATTAACTACCATGCAGCCCTCTTTTATCAGCCATGTTTTTTTTTGACTAGGTCATCATATGCAAATGTTCTCTTTGAGCAAGGTCAAAACCTGTGCAGCAGTAAACACAGCAAAGGGAAACAGAAGCAGAAGACATGCTTGGCCAAAGAGCAGCAGATTGCTCTTCGCTGACCCACAATACTCTATACTCACTTGTTTTGCAGGGAGCTCTGAAGTGGTTGCCTGGGCAACCCTGCCCAATGACACCGTGGGTGCTCGTCTCAATACCGCATAGTGCAGCGTGTTAGCGCGCACGTCTGTGTGTACTTATCACACATCGCCACCACATGTGCTTCACTTACACTCCTTTCCTCCAAAGCCCAAGAGTCTAGATTATTGTTGTTGATCTACACACACTTTTCATACAATAACTTATAGATCCAGACAGCAGCAAGAGTTTTCCTGCTGGGCCGTTCTCACTAATGAGTTTCCCGTTGCTTTTATCTCGAGCAAGGAAACCGGAGAGCCGAGAAGGCCGATATCAGAGTGAACCAAATGATTATCTGTTTATCGCAATGAATACTGCGGTTGACTTGTAACACCCGGCGGGATGATACAGTACGTGTTGCCGGTGCTATGTAGCGCTGCTCACTAATCGAGGAGTTTCTGCACGTTTTTAGCAGTGTTAACATGCTAACGGCTAACGTTAGCACCCTTTCTGATGTCAAACGCTTTTAAACGGAAAGCTGCGTGTGGCACGAGCGACCCGTAACGCTGAGCCTATTTGCTGTTCAATCTGGCCAGGCAGATAAAATGATGTTAATCTCCAAGTCGGCCAGATTCGAGTGGACTGTAGCTCTAGCACTTCCTTGTCACTCCGTTTCGACTATCTTATTAGGTTTAAGATGTGAAAATCACAGGAAAACACCCTTAGGTGATGTAAGAGATTACGGCAGTGGTTTAGTATCATCCGTCTGTTATATGTATAACTGTCTGAAAAAACGACATCTTAAACTAGCCTAAGGTGGTGTGTTGGTCTTAGCTAGCCACTGTGCTAATCAGGCTAGCCTATTTTGGTGGTTTTATAGGGTTTGGGGGCGCTTTGAGATAAACTAAACCAATTTAGACTGGTAACTCTTTAGATTAGGAAACACATATTATAGAGCGGTTATATATATAGCCATACAAACTCCCTGAAACTACAACAACGTTTTAGTGCCACGTTAAAATATATATATATATATATATATATATATACATATATATATATATATATATATATATATATATATATAAATCTAAAATGACGAGATTAAAGTAATATTTTGAGAATAAAGTGGAAATATTTCAAGAATGAAGTCAAAATTACGAGAATAAAGTCTAAATGTTTTGAGAATAAAGTCGAAATTATGAGAATAAAATCAAAATTATGAGAATAAAGTCGAAATGTTTCGAGAATAAAGAGGAAATATTTTGAGAATAAAGTTGAAATATTTAGAGAATAAAGTCAAAATAATGAGAATAAAGTCGAAATGTTTCGACAATAAAGATTAAATGTTTCGAAAATAAAATCAGAATGATGAGAATAAAGTCTAAATATTACAAGAATAAAGTTGAAATATTTAGAGAATAAAGTCAAAATTATGAGAATAAAGTCGAAATGTGTCGAGAATAAAGACAAAATGTTTTGAGAATAAAGTCAAAATGTTTTGAGAATAAAGTCTAAATATTACAAGAATAAAGTTGAAATATTTAGAGAATAAAGTCAAAATTATGAGAATAAAGTCAGTGTTTTGAGAATAAAGTCTAAATATTGCAAGAATAAAGTTGAAATATTTAGAGAATAAAGTCAAAATTATGAGAATAAAGTCGAAATGTTGTGAGAATAAAGTTGAAATATTTAGAGAATAAAGACAAAATGTTTTGAGAATAAAGTCAAAATGTTGTGAGAATAAAGTCTAAATATTACAAGAATAAAGTTTAAATATTTAGAGAATAAAGACAAAATGTTTTGAGAATAAAGTCAAAATGTTTTGAGAATAAAGTCTAAATATTACAAGAATAAAGTTGAAATATTTAGTGAATAAAGACAAAATGTTGTGAGAATAAAGTCTAAATATTACAAGAATAAAGTTGAAATATTTAGAGAATAAAGTCAAAATTATGAGAATAAAGTCGAAATGTTGTGAGAATAAAGTCTAAATATTACAAGAATAAAGTTTAAATATTTAGAGAATAAAGACTAAATGTTTTGAGAATAAAGTCAAAATGTTGTGAGAATAAAGTCTAAATATTACAAGAATAAAGTTGAAATATTTAGAGAATAAAGACTAAAGGTTTGAGAATAAAGTCAAAATGTTTTGAGAATAAAGTCTAAATATTACAAGAATAAAGTTGAAATATTTAGAGAATAAAGACTAAAGGTTTGAGAATAAAGTCAAAATGTTTTGAGAATAAAGTCTAAATATTACAAGAATAAAGTTGAAATATTTAGTGAATAGTCTAAATGTTTCGAGAATTAAGACAATATTTTGAGAAAAAAGTCAAAATTGTAAGAATAAAGTCAAAATTGTGAGAATAAAGTCGAAATGTTTTGAGAATAAAGTCGAAAGGTTTTGAAAATAAAATCAAAATGTTTCGAGAATAAAGATGAAATGTTTTGAGAATAAAGTCGAAATGTTTTGAGAATAAAGTCCAAGTATTACAAGAATAAAGTTGAAATATTTTGAGAATAAAATCTAAATGTTTCGAGAATAAAGTCGAAATTACGAGAATAAAGTCAAAATATTTTGATAGGGTTAAAAGGGTAGTTCACAGAAAAATTCTGTCGTTAATTTCTCACCCTTATGTCCTTCCAAACACACAAGACACAAGACCTTCGTTCATCTTCGAAACACAAATTAAGATATTTTTGATGAAATATGAGAGCTTTCTGACCCTCCATAGACATAAAAAAATCTATCTATCAGTCTATATATAGCCATATAAACTCCCTGAAACTACGACAGCATTTTAGTGCCACGTTAAAATAATTTAAAAAAATCTTAAATTTACTAAATTAAAGTTGTAATATTTTGAGAATAAAGGGGAAATATTTTAAACATAAAGTCAAAATTACGAGAATCTTTATTCTCGAAATGTTTAGAGAATGTTTTGAGAACTGTTAGGGCGCTTAAGACCAGCTAAACCAAGCAAAGACCATTTTTTTCTGCTTGTTCTAATAACATCATGTAAAACCTAAATGTGGTTTTGACATGTTAGCAACGCCACTATTAACATAATTAGCCCCCATAAACTGGGTTGTATTACTTCACAGCCTCATACTAAAATATATGACTTGTCAGAATTTATCACATGGTTAATTTCATCTGCATTGACGCCAAATCAAATACCTTGAACGCTGTTTTTTTTAAAAACATTTTTATATAACCAGTCATTTGGTTTAGCAGAGATAGTTATAAAATTATAGTGATTTTAGTGTTATGTTTTGATCTGCAGTCATCATATCAGATGAAAGTCTGTGAAGCGTATTCAGTGGAGGGTCTGACTACATTTTATTTCAGTTTGAGTTTGTCTCTACCAATGAATATTAATTTATTTAAAGAAGTGATAGTGTGTTTTATTATTTTTAAACAAAAAATGTATTTATTTAATACTTTACTATACTTTAAAACAATATGTATGATATGAAGAGTTCAGAGATCTCTTTAATTGCATAGAAAAGGACCTACACATAATTACTGAACCTAAACATAGGAGCCTGATAAAAATGCATATTTTACATGAAAATTTCAGATGGCACTTAGAAGTTTTTGCATCTTCTCTTCATACACACACACACACACACACACACACACACACACACACACACACACACACACACACACACACACACACACACACACACACACACACACACACACACACACACACACACACACGTTGGGTTTACATGTTTTATGGGGACATTCCATAGGCGTAATGGTTTTCATACTGTACAAACCGTACTTTCTATCGCCCTACACCTACCCTACACCTAAACCTAGCCCTCACAGGAGATTGTGCACACTTTTACTTCCTCAAAAAAACTCATTGTGCATGATTTATAAGCCTGTTTCCTCATGGGGACCTGAGAAATGTCCCCACAAGGTCAAAATCTACTGGTATTCCTATCCTTGTGGGGACATTTGGTCCCCACAACGTGATGAATACCAGGTACACACATACTCTCACACACACACACACACACACACACACACACACACACACACACACACACACACACACACACACACACACACACACAGTAGATTAGTATAGAATACTGATGAATGTATTTAATTGAAAAAATATTTTATTAATTTATATTTATTAATTTAGATTTTTATTTAAAGAATCAAAGGTGTTTAAATAATAATAATAATAACTATTGTTATAATAATAATTATTATTACTATTATCAGAAGTAGTAGTAGTATTTCTGTTATATAAAATGTATGTAATTTAAAATGTATTTAAAATGTATGTAATTAATACTTTGTTTATATATATATATGTATAATACTGATATTGTTATATTAATATCTATATAATTTATTATATTTATATAATACATAAGGTGTGTAATATAGAATAATATATTTAATTAATACTTTATTTTTTATATTTTTATTTAAATAATCAAAGGTGCATTTTAATAATAATAATGAATATAATTAGCAGTAGTAGTAATATTTGTATTATATATAATGTTTTTAATTCATAGTTTGTTTATATAGATAGATAGATAGATAGATAGATATAGATATTGTTATAAATATTTATATACTTATATTTATACAATATATAAAGTGTGTAATATAGAATAATATATTAAATTAAATAATACTTAATATATTTTTATTTTAATAATCAAACATTCATTTTAATATTATTATTATTATTATTATTATGCATATATGATAACAATTATTATAAATTATTATATATGTATAATATTGATATTGTTAATTTAATATTTATATAATTTATTATAATATATTTCTGTGTGTGTGTATCAGTGTTTTCGTCAACGATGACGATGACAAAATCATTTCGTTGACGCAACTTTTTTTCATGACGATAACGAGACGATGACGAGATAAAAATGGCTTGTTGATGACTAAAACATGACGAGACGTGTGTGAGTTTTCGTTGGCGAGACGAGAATAGACGAAAATGTTAGTGGGTGGTCCGTCAGACGTTTAAAATGCATGACATTTCTGCTTATTGTGCATGCCAATTAAAAACTAGGAAGTATCTGCCGCTATGGCAAGCCGTTTTAGCATTAAATACTCTTTGCCATACTAGTAGGCTATGGCAAGCCATTTTAGCATTCTATCCTTGTTTGGTTACACTCACCACCAGGCGTGCAGCGCACAACATGCTCAACACGTCACATTGTTGTCACTCAGACAGACAGACGATTAACCATGAGGGCGGCAGTTTGCACATTATTTCAAATATATGTCTTATGTCTAAAACCATTCCTTCATTATTGTAATTATTGGTGAAAATAGTCGATCCGGAAGCTCACATTGCGTTGAACTATAAATCTGCTATTTTCACAACTTATAAGTGACACTACCCAACAGCAAAATACTTACTGACCTACATTAATTTGTTAAAAGACTACTTTTCCCCCTTTTTTTGACTAAAACTAGACTAAAACCATTATGACTTTTCGTCGACTAAAATTGGACTAAAACTATCACATATAGAAGTGACTAAAATGTGACTAAAACTAATAAGCATTTTAGTCCAAAAGACTAAGACTAAATCTAAGATGGTTGTCAAAAACAACACTGATGTGTATGTGTGTGTGTGTGTGTGTGTGTGTGTGTATATATATGTGACCCTGGACCACAAAACCAGTCATAAGGTTAAATTTGACAAAACTGAGATTTATACATCATATGAAAGCTCAATAAATGAGCTTTCTATTGATGTATGGTTTGTTAGGATCGGACAATATTTGACCGAGATACATCTATTTGAAAATCTAAGGGTGCAAAAAAATCAAAATACTGAGAAGATCACCTTTAAAGTTGTCCAATTTAAGTTCTTAACAATGCATATTACTAATCAAAAATTACATTTTGATAGGTTTACAGTAGGAATTTTACAAAAAATCTTAATGTAACATGATCTTTACTTAATTTCCTAATGATTTTTGACATAAAAGAAAAATCAATAATTTTGACCCATACAATGTATTTTTGGCTATTGCTACAAATATACCCCAGTGACTTAAGACTGGTTTTGTGGTCCAGGGTCACATATATGTATATGTATATTATACTGATGATATACTGATATGATACCGATATATTGTAGAATAATATATAATAAAGTGTCTATAAATAATATTTTTAGCTATTTTGGAAATAAACACAAACAAACAAATAAATCAATAGTTGTATTTAATATTTGTTTTATGGAAGGGTTATGTTTAACTTTTTAATTAAATAATACTTTATTTTAATATTTTTTGCTATATTGGACATAAATAAACAAGTTTTTTTGCTTGTTTTCTGATTATCTGTCTTCTTTGCTAAGAACATACTCTAGAATATCTGGCAGATGTCTGAACGTACCAGAGGCAGAAAGAGCTAATGTTTGAGGACTCTGGGCAGGTCCTGTTTGATTCTCCAGATGAACTGCCATATTTTGCTCATCTTGACATTTACGTCTGAGTCTTGCGTGTTGTTTATCTTTCTTTCTTCCTTATTGAAAGATGGCAGTTTAGAAGATGACAGTGACGAAGATGCGGAGAACGAGGAGCCAGACAACAGGGACTACGTGAGTGTTTTCAGATTTGTTCTGGAGGAAGACGTGAGCGGCACCTCCAACACATGCACGCACGCACACATCGCCGCGTCGTAATTTTGACAGAGCGAACGATGTGTGTGTAAATTCCACTGATTCATTCTCCCTCCTAAAATGTGATTGAAGAGCAGGTTCTGCGTGTGACAGGAGCCTGACACAAGCGACTTCCTGTTCTCACATAACTTCAATAATAGGGCTCCTGATTCAGCCATAAATCAATGACTTCACAATCCTGTCTCTGCTGAAACGGCACCGCCAAACCAATGTGCGTCCTTCCTTTTCGCTCTACACATACTCTTCAAATACTGCTAATGCATTTCTTTATTTCCATGTCTCTGCCCTTGCCATAACATGGTGCTTTATGCCTACTCTGTAGTGTAAATGCGTGACTTGTAAGGTGAAATATAACCCGTGTTAGTTAGCTGTGACCCTAATATGTCCAATAATACCCTAATATGTACTTTTGTTTTAAAAATATTAATTTGATTTGACATCCGCTGAAGAATTTTGCTTTGAGAGACGTCCTCAAAAGATGCTACTTTTCTAGTATCCGGTGACAAAATAGGCACTTGAGTACTCATAAAAATGTTAAACTCAAAGATTCATAAACCTAATATGTTTTCTTTTTTATTACTTGTATTGGACATATTTTAATACTTTTAAATTGATGTAGATTTTTCTTGAGCTCACATACCATATAAGCCCTCTTGTACTTTTATTCTAAAAATAGTAGCTGAAGAATTTTGCTTTGTGAGATGCCTCTTTTGTAGTATCCAGTGACAAGGCATGCAGTATTTAGGAATAAAAATATAATAAAAATAAATAAATAAAAATATGTGAGTTCTGATAAAAATATTGAACTTAAAGATCAATAAACCTATAATGTTTTTATTTTATTTTAGGGCACTCTTAAAATATTAATTGTATTGGACAGTCACTGGAGTATTATGCAATATTTAAGTCGTGCTTAAAATAAAATAAAGTATAATAATTTGAGTACTGATAACATTTTTAACATAAAATAAAAAATAAAATAAAACATTTTTATTTTATAAATAAGATTTATAAAGCTAATATGTTTTTTTATTTTTTTTATTTTATTTTAGGGCATTTAAAAAAATTATTAGAGAGTCACTGGAGTATTTTGCAACATTTAGGTATTGCATAGAATAAAAGTCAAAAAAGGCATTTGAGTTCTGATAAAAAATTCATATTAATAAAGTTATTATTATTGTAATTTTTTAGGGTATTTTGAAAATATTAATTGTATTGGAGAGTCACTGTTTTTTTTATTTAAATAAAATAAAAATAACTCATAGATTTATAAAGCTAATATGTTTTTTTTTTTTTTTGTATTTTAGGGCATTTTAAAAATATTGATTTGTATTGGAGAGCCACTAGAGTATTATGCAATATTTAAGTATTGCTTAAAAAAAATTTGAGTACTGATTAAAAAAATTTAAAATAAAATAAAAAAATTCAAAATAGGCATTTCAGTACTGATTAAAAAAATTAGCTCAAAGATTAATAAAGTTATTATTATTTTTATTTTTTGTATTTTAGGGCATTTTGAAAATATTAATTGTATTGGAGAGTCACTGGACTATTATGCAATATTTAAGTATTCCATAAAATAAAAATAAATTTGAGTACTGATAAAAAAAGTTTCAAATAAAATAAAAAAAAATTCAAAATAGGCATTTGAGTACTGATTAAAAAAATGAACTCAAAAATGAATAAAGTTATTATTATTATTATTGTTATTATTTGTATTTTAGGGCATTTTGAAAATATCAATTGTATTGGAGAGTCACTGGAGTATTATTTTATATTTAATTATTGCATAAAAAAAAATAAAAAAAAATTGAGTCAAAATAACCATTTCAGTACTGATTACAAAAATGAACTCGAGAGTCGCTAGAGTATTATTTTATATTTAAGTATTGCATAAAAATAAATAAATAAATAAATACAATAAAAAAATTGGAGTATTGATAAAAAAAGTTAAATGAAATAAGTCAAAATAGGCATTTGAGTAGTTTTAAAAAAATACTCAAAGATTAGTACCTTTATTACTTAAAATAAAATAAATAATAAAGTAATAATTTAAGTACTAATATTTTTTTTTAATAAAATAAAATACAAAATAGTAATGATTTAAAAAAAAAAAGTAAAAAAAAATAACTCAAATGAATGAACCTAATATTTTTATTTTTTTGTTTTTTTGTATTTTAGGGCATTTTGAAAATATGAATTATATTGGATAGTCACTGGAGTATTATACAGTATGTAAGTAAATTTATATGTATTTACATGTAAAATAACAAACACTTAAAATAAAATAAAATAGTTTGAATATTGATAAAAGTGTTAAAATTAAATAAAATACAAAATAGGCATATGAGTACTGATAAAAAGTTTAAACTCAAAGATTAATAAACCTAATATGTTTTATTTATTTATTTATTTATTTTAATTTAAGTATAAAATAAAATAAAATTAAATTAAATTCTCAAAGACTAATAAATAAAATGCAATCTAAAATGATTTTTTTCTTGGTATTTTAAAGCAATTTCCTGTATTTAAAAGATTATTTTTAAGGGGAATCTGTAGCAAATATATAGACTGAATACTTTTTAATTATAATCCAGAATTATTACTTTTTTTATTATTATTTAATTAAACAGAAATAATAAGGCTCAGAGCACATCCACAACCTTTACCCACTTATGTTGGTAGAGAAAAATAATTAAAGGAACTTTGAAGATTTAAGTCAATAATCATTTTAAAAATGGATATATTTAATAAAATGTTATTATGGGCATATTTATAAAATAGCTAGTCGTAAATGGACACTTGCAATTCAAAAGTAATTTAATTTTGTGTTTAGGTGAGAGATTAAAATTTGATAAATACTCACTTTATTGGAAAGTTCATCAGATATCTATTAAAAAACATGGTGGGCTTAATAGGGTCACTACCTGATTTCTGTTTCCTAGTGGCACAGAAAAGAACCGCAAAAATCATTTTGTCCATTTGTATGTGCGAGACTGACATTTACACCACAGCTGGAGGGGTGACCGCTTACGTGTGCCTCACCTGACAAATAAGGTGTGTAATTGCTGTTTGTCTGCTGCTTGGCCCACTTGCCATAGAAAAAACAAAGTGAAGGTCAGAGGTCAGAGCCTGCTGGATTCTATTGGCTACTGCTTGTCACATGACCTCAGGTCCTCACATGCAGTGACAGGGGAAGATATATATGTTTCAGTCTGTAGTCAAGCTTAAGAACAGTGTTTATAGCCCTGTGTTTCTCCATTTCAGGAGGATGACCTGGAAACAGATGTGAACAAGCTGCGTCCCCGACCAGAGCCCGACCGGCCCCTAGAGCAGCTGGGCCAATATGTGCGTCTCTGCCCTGAGCTGCACCATGACTTCCAGGTGAACGTCTTCATCTTCACACAAAGCATTGCACCTCTGTATCTACGTTAACAGGAATTACAGATTTCCAGTTAAGCTCATAAAACAGCATTTGTGACAGATTTCCCTCTTTAAAAAAAATAATAATAATCTGGAGGTTACAGTGATGCTCTTACAACTGAAGTTCACGCTTAAGTCTAATGCACATTTATTTATTTATTTAGTTAGTTAGTTATTGCTTGCGGCTCTACTATTGAAACAGTAAGTATTTTAAGATTCCATTTACTTCTATAAAGTCCCTTTTTTATTATTTATTTATTTATTATTATTATTTATTTTAGAAATGGAGATCAAGAAGTGATCAACATTATTCTAATTGTTTTAGTTAGTTTAGTTATATTATTTTTACAGTCATTTTAGAGTTTAAGCTGTTATGTTATTGAGATGAAAATCCAATCTGGTATAACTTTACATAGAAAAGCTTAAAAAATCTAAATAAATCAAATGCACCTTTCATTCATTAATGCATCTATTTATTTATTTATTTATTTATTTTTCTATTTAGTTTTATGGCTTGTGGCTGTACTATTGAAATAATGCATATTTTAAGGTTCCAATTACTTCTATTGTATTATATTAATACAATTAATTTAATTTAATTATTATTTATTATTATTATTATTATTATTTTTTTTTTTTTTTACATTTTAGAAAAGGATGGATACCTTTACAGAGAACAGCTTAAAACAGTCTAATTAAATCAAATGCATTTTTATTTTTTAAAATAATACTTACTATTGAAACAGTGTATATTTTAAGGTTCCATTTACTTCTGTTGTATTTTTATTTTTTAATTAATTTAATTTAATTTAACTATTTAATTTAATTATTTTATTTTATTATTATTATTATTATTATTTTTAGAAAACCTGAGGGATACCTTCACATAGAAAAGTTTAGAAAATCACTTAAATCAAATGCACATTTATTTATTTAATTTACTTTAATAATTATTTTATTTATTTATTAGAAAAGGAGAGATACCTTAAATGGAAAAGTTTAGAAAATCACTTTAATCAAAAGCACGTTTATTTATTTAATTTACTTTAATAATTACTGTATTTATATATTTATTTATTTATTTTTTTAGAAAAGGAAAGATGCTTTTACATAGAAAAGTTTAGAAAATCACTTAAATCAAATGCACATTTATTTATTTAATTTAATTTAATAATATATTTATTTATTTATTTAATTATTTATTTTACAAAAGGAGGGATACCTTTACATATAAACGTTTAGAAAATCATTTAAATTAAATGCACATTATTTATTTAATGTCTCTGTTTTTATGGCTTGTGGCTGTTCCAATTACTTCTGTTGTATTCTGTTTTTAATTTAATTTATTTTATTTTATTTAGTAATAATTTAGTGCTTAGATTTTAGAATTAAAATACTATATTGAATATATATATATATATATATATATATATATATATATATATATATTGATATATATGAATAAATATTGATATATTGAAACGGTGCATATATTAAGGTTCTATTTACTTCTATTGTATTGTATTTTTTTTACATTTAATATACATTTATTTATTTCAAATAATGTTGATTGTGCTTATATTGAATATAAACCTGGAATATTTCCTCAATGTATAATCTCAAGATGATGACAACGTGAAATGATGTTAGGTTAATATGGCTGATAATTCATATACAGTAAGACCAGGAATGTGCATTAAGAATGTAAATGGGGTGAATTTTGATTTCATGTTGACTTTAATCCGCTCTGGAGAAATATTTCAAAGAGTGTTTTTTCGAAAGCGTCAGCATCTCTGGGGTTTAGTTGTTGCAGCCAGGCGTGAAAGTTACGAGTGTGCTGCTCTTAATGGCAGACACCCAGGATAAAGTTTATATGAAGTGTCTCTAAGTGCACTTGGGGTGAATATGGACCTTGTGCGGAAGCAGTAAGAGATTTTGATGGGAGCAGGATGTGCTATAATACCTAGTGCAACGGCTCCACAATGCAGCTTAAGAGCACAACAGGGACACGACTTGTACCGAAAATTACCTCATTACGCTTTAAAAATCAGACACTTGTGCTTTGGCTCTCTACAACGGCGGCGTGTTTGCCTCACTCTTCATCTTAATAGACTGATTTTGTTCCTGTTTTTGCTGACCTGAAGAGTTCTAGGAAAAAAATGAGGAACATCTTGTTGGCAGAATATCCACAGGAAATGATTCATCTCGTCTCTCAGAGGTCGCAATAATTATGTGCTAGCTTTTCACTTAGTAGTCAAAGAAAAATATGTGCGTGTATGTTCACGTGTACCTTGTTTGTACTAAAAAAAACATGGTCTTTAAATATACAACTTTGGGCCCAGAAGCCACAGAATATGTGCTTCTGTTTGCATTTTTCTAATGTTATAATAATAATTCCAATTTGAGTTACGGGTTAGGAATTTGAATTCTTATTTATGTGTTATTCTTAAATTGTATTAATTATATTATATTATATTATATTATATTATATTATATTATATTATATTATATTATATTATATTATATTATATTATATTATATTATATTATATTATATTATATTATATTATATTATTAGATTTCAGTTTGTGAATATGTAAGTATTTAAATTTATTTTTATATTTTTATGTTTATTATTTTATTTTATTTTATTTCATTTTTTTTATTTTATTTTTTATTCCTCCAATTAGGGATAGAAATGTAAAGTTTTGAAATGTAAGAAATGTAAAAATGTAAAATTCTATATTATATTATATTGTATTATATTATATTATATTATATTATATTATATTATATTATATTATATTATATTATATTATATTATATTATATTATATTATATTGTATTATATTATATTATATTGTATTATATTGTATTATATTGTATTATATTGTATTATATTATATTATATTATATTATATTATATTATATTATATTATATTATATTATATTATATTATAATTAGATTTCAGTTTGTGAATATGTAAGATTTAAATTTATTTTTATATTTTTATGTTTATTATTTTATTTAATTTTATTTAATTTTTTTTTTTTATTCCTCCAATTAGGGATAGAAATGTAAAGTTTTTAATTATATATTATGTTATTCTTTATTATATTATATTATATTATATTATATTATATTATATTATATTATATTATATTATATTATATTATATTATATTATATTATTAGACTTCAGTTTGTGAATATGTAAAAATTTCAGTTTGGGAATTTGAATTCTCATTTATACTGCTAAAGTTATTTATTTTAGATTATAAACATTATTATTATTATTATTATTATTATTATTATTGTTATTTATTATTATTATTATTATTATTATTATTATTATTATTATTATTATTATTGTTATTGTTATTACTACTACTCCAATTCAAGTTATGGAACAGATATTTCAAGTTTTAATTTCAATATTATATTATATTATATTATATTATATTATATTATATTATATTATATTATATTATATTATATTATATTATATTATATTATATTATATTATTAGATTTCAGTTTGTGAATATGTAGAATTGAAATTTAAAATTTTAATTTGGGAATTTGAGTTCTCATTTATACTGCTTACGTAATTTATTTTAGATTATAAACATTATTATTATTATTATTATTATTATTATTATTATTATTATTATTATTATTATTATTATTATTATTATTATTATTATTATTATTACTCCAATTCAAGTTATGGGACAGAAATTTCAGGTTTTCTATGTTATGTTATGTTATGTTATATTATGTTATGTTATATTATTAGATTTCAGTTTGTGAATATGTAAAAATTTCAGTTTGGGAATTTGAATTCTCATTTATACTGCTTAAGTTATTTATTTTAGATTATAAACATTATTATTATTATTATTATTATTATTATTATTATTATTATTATATTATTATTATTATATTATATTATATTATATTATATTATATTATATTATATTATATTATATTATATTATATTATATTATATTATATTATTAGATTTCAGTTTGTGAATATGTAGAATTGAAATTTTAAATTTTAATTTGGGAATTTGAGTTCTCATTTATACTGCTTACGTAATTTATTTTAGATTATAAACATTATTATTATTATTATTATTATTATTATTATTATTATTATTATTATTATTATTATTATTATTATTATTATTATTATTACTCCAATTCAAGTTATGGGACAGAAATTTCAGGTTTTCTATATTATGTTATGTTATGTTATGTTATGTTATGTTATGTTATGTTATGTTATGTTATTAGATTTCAGTTTGTGAATATGTGAAAATTTCAATATTAATTTGGGAATTGAATTTCTCGTTTATACTGCTTAAGTTATTTATTTTATAAACATTATTATTATGTATTCATTGCTAGTCATTATACATTTACATTAAATTATGTAAACAAATATAGTCATCTAGGAATAGTATTGAATGTGAAATATTTCTCTAAACATATCGAAAATGTTTATTTTCAAATTTTACATTTTTTTTTTTTTTTATTATATTTTCAGTTTGGACATTTTGACTTTTTGGAGTTTTTTTATTACTATTTTGAATTAAAATCAGGAATCAATGCATGAAAAATCCTAAAACAATATCCAAGTATTTTAATGGCTTGTTTCAGAATTTCTGTAGATTTTACCCGTCTGCTATTAACCCTGCTGCGGGTCAGCCAACCGTAGGGCCATTGACAGAAATGAGTGATGACATTTCAAGTTCCATAATATGTTCAGTGTGACTCTTCATTTTAAATGTGTCACCACCCTTCCCTTCATGAGCGACTGCTATGCTCTTGATTGACGGCTCCTCTCGCAGCACAATAACACGCCTGCGGCTGTCTCGCAGAAATCCCTGCGTGGCTGCCTTTAGCATGCGGATGAGTTCAAACTAATAGAAATGTCAACACACCTCCGGTTCATTGACGTTCAACTCCCTCCTTATTCATACGCTGCCACTATTTTAATTCAAATCATATAACATGATGTACTACTGCTGGTGAAAAGCTCCTTTTCCTTGCTTCATATCCTGCTGCACGTATTGATGTTGTAATTCAGGTCTCCAAAGGAAATGACGAGCCACTAATTCACTTTTTTGTTTCAATTTAACATTTTTAAAATCAATTCTGTCTGCAAATTGTAGGCAAAAAGGCCAAACACTTCCTAGAAACATGTTTCTTCCTCATAATGACAAGTTTTTAAAGGAATAGTTCATTTTTCTTTTTATCGAATGACCACAAGATTTATACTATCCTATGCTATAATGTACTATAATGTACTATTATACTATTAAATATGTGAATTATTTTTCTTTTTATCGAATTACTACGAATTTTATATGTCCCTATACTATTCTATACTGTTATATTTAAATGAGTGTATTAATTTTTTTTTTATTATTGAATGACCACAAATTGTATACCATACCCTACTATACTGTACTATATATTATATTTAAATGAACTGATTATTTTTATTGAACGGCCACACATTTTATATTACAATATACTATGCTATACTACACTGTACTGTACTATACTCTACTAATATTTTGTTTTATGACTAACCACAAATGTTATATTACACTATACTATACAGTACTATACTATGCTATGATATACTATTGTTATATTATATTTCAAAAAAGTAAATTCATTTTTCTTTTATCAAATGACCACAACTTATCAGTATACTATGCTAAAATGTACTATTATATTATATTATATTATATTAATCAAATTACTACAAATTTTATATTACACTGGCTACTATACTATTATATTCAAATGAGTACTATGATATACTATACTGTACTGTACTGTACTATACTATACTATACTATACTATACAATTTTTTAAAGCAAATTACTACAAATTTTGTATTGCACTATCCTATAGGCTACTATATCATTATTTAAATTAGTGAATTAATTTTAAAGTATACTATAAAATACTACACTATACTATGATAGATATTATTACATTATATTTAAATGAATTCTTGTTCACAAATTTCATATTACAGTATGCTATGCCAAGCTATACTATACTATACTATTAAAAATAAGTTAATTCATTTTTCTTTTTTATTGAATGACCACAAATTGTATACTATACTGCAGTATACTATGCTATAATGTACAGCCGTGGCCAAAAGTTTTGAGAATTACATAAATATTGGAAATTGGAAAGTTGCTGCTTAAGTTTTTATAATAGCAATTTGCATATACTCCAGAATGTTATGAAGAGTGATCAGATGAATTGCATAGTCCTTCTTTGCCATGAAAATTAACTTAATCCCGAAGAAAAAAACTTTCCACTGCATTTCATCGTCTTGTTAACTCAGGTGAGAATGTTGACAAGCACAAGGCTGGAGATCATTATGTCAGGCTGATTGGGTTAGAATGGCAGACTTGACATGTTAAAAGGAGGGTGATGCTTGAAATCATTGTTGTTGAGACCATTCATGTGTGGGGTTGCTTCTCATCCAAAGGAGTGGGCTCACTCACAATTTTGCCCAAAAGCACAGCCATGAATAAAGAATGGTACCAAAACACCCTCCAACAGCAACTTCTTCCAACAATCCAACAACAGTTTGGTGAAGAACAATGCATTTTCCAGCACGATGGAGCACCGTGCCATAAGGCAAAAGTGATAACTAAGTGGCTCGGGGACCAAAACGTTGACATTTTGGGTCCATGGCCTGGAAACTCCCCAGATCTTAATCCCATTGAGAACTTGTGGTCAATCCTCAAGAGGCGGGTGGACAAACAAAAACCCACTAATTCTGACAAACTCCAAGAAGTGATTATGAAAGAATGGGTTGCTATCAGTCAGGATTTGGCCCAGAAGTTAATTGAGAGCATGCCCAGTCGAATTGCAGAGGTCCTGAAAAAGAAGGGCCAGCACTGCAAATACTGACTCTTTGCATAAATGTCATGTAATTGTCGATAAAAGCCTTTGAAACGTATGAAGTGCTTGTAATTATATTTCAGTACATCACAGAAACAACTGAAACAAAGATCTAAAAGCAGTTTAGCAGCAAACTTTGTGAAAACTAATATTTGTGTCATTCTCAAAACTTTTGTCCATGACTGTACTATAATGTACTATTATATTATATTTAAATATGTGAATTCATTTTTCTTTTTATTAAATGACTACAATTTTATATTAGTATAACTGTACTGTACTGTAATGTGCTATGCTTTACTATGCTATACTATACTATTCTGCACTGTACTGTACTTTATATTTAGATTGTAATGAGTGAATTCATTTTTTATTGAATGGCCAAACATTTTATATTACAGTATACCATATAATACTATTATATTGTATTTTTATTATTATATTATATTATATTATATTATATTATATTATATTATATTATATTATATTATATTATATTATATTTAAATGAATTCATTATTTTTTTATCGAATGGTTATACATATATATATATATATATATATATATATATATATATATATATATATATATATATATATATATATATACTATACTATTATTTAGTTTTATTTTGTTTTATGACCGACCACAAATTTTATATTACAGTATACTATACTATACTATACTATACTATACTATGCTATACTGTACTGTACTGTACTGTATTTTGTTTTGTTTTATTCTATTTGATGAATGACCAATTTCATATTACAGTACATTATACTATACTATACATATTATGTTAAATGAGTGAATTCGTTTTTCTTTTCAAATTACTATGAATGTTATATTTTACTTTATTATATTATAGTGATTATCAGCCCTAGTGTCAAATAAAAAAATAAAAAAAAATAAAAAATTGTTTTACTTTTTACCGATTGCTGGCCCTAATGTTAAACAATCAAATTGTCATTTATTATAATATGCGTCAATCTGAATGTTCTTTCTGCAATTTTTCATTATTTTCCTTTGGTATCACCTCAATAAATCAAACCGTGGAAGCATACTGTCCATCCTATCCCCCCTTCTCTGAACGTGTCTTTGATGTATTTCTCCCATTATCATTAAATGCCACTGTGATCTGGAGACGCTGTGACTGGATTGGACGCAGAGGTTGTAATCACATCGCTGCATTATGCATGCTGTGCAAAATACCAAGATGAAAATAATTTACAGCAGGACATTCATGCCAATCAGTTCCCCGCTATTAATCTTGCATGACAACGATGCTGCACCTGTAATCTTCAGGCCAAAACAAAGGCCATGATTAAACGGGTCTAATTCACAGCGTCACGCTAGGATTCCGTAGAAGAGAACACAGGTAAAACTGCAGAGCTGTCAGAAACATAAGCCCTGAGAGAACGAGATTGGCACGGAGCTTGCGTTCACAGAGGGAGGGGTACGGAAGGGTCTCTTCCCCCGAGGACTTGCCTCGGGATACCATGTTTCCCTTTGATCTCCAACTCTTTGTGTGATACTGTACAGGGCAGCCAGGAGTTGAAAATTAGATGTGCATTTCATTCAGCATGACACCAACATCCTAGTTCCTCTGCTGACTAAGCCCAAGACTCGACATGCATGAGTCTTTTTGTTTTGTATCCGCCACAGTTCCGTAGTCAAGGCCTCACAAGCATTACTGTGCGATATTTAATAGTTTACTTTATTTACAGTACAGTACATTGAATAATACATGAATTGGAATTTTTATGTATTAAAATGATTATTTTTTTATGTAATAGCTTCAATGTAACTACTTTTTAAATAGCTTTTTATAAGAGTAGCTTGATTATAGTTTAAGTACTTTAAAGGGGTAGTTCATTCATTTTTCGAAATTTTTATCTCAAAAAATGAGGTACCTACTTTCGAATAAACGAGGCCTAAGATTAATCAGAAGCAAAAAGAAACACAAAACCAGTCCTAAATGAAAGAAAGCAAGTTTATAAAAAGATTGAATACAATATTTGGTGAAAATATAGCATACTGATAGATTTATAAGTAACTGTTTGGAGTCCGGTCATTTTTGACCGGGAACACCACAAGTGTGACTTTTTGCAATTTTGTACAAAATAAAAGCATTTAAAAGCAAACTTCCTGATTAAACATTAAATCACACTAGTGTGATAAACAGTGCAAATTTGTATAATTTTTTGTTTAATTTCGTGAAAATTATACATAAAAAAATATTTTTTTCACTCAAAAAATGAGGTACCTGCTTTCGGATAAACGAGGCCTATGATTAATCAGTTGCAAATAGAAACACAAAACCAGTCCTAAATGGAAGAAAAGAAGGTGACAAAAAGATGGAATCCAATATTAGGTGATAATATAGCATAATGAGAGATTTATAAGCAGTTGTTTGGAGTCTGGTCATTTTTGACCGGGAACATCAAAGGTGTGACAAGAATCCGAACACAACCAAAGGGTTAAAAAAATTCCTAGCTCTTCCAATCTTTATAATGGCAATGAATGGGTGTTAAGATTCTGAAGTCCAATAAAGTGCGTCCATCCATCCATCATAAAAAGTACTTCAAAAGGCTCAGAAGAATTGATTAAGGCCTTCTGAATCAAATCGACGCATTTGTGCAAGAAAAAAATCCATATTTAATATCCACTAACTGTCGTACACACATTCACGAGAGAGTTGCATTCCAGCGGATGACGTAGGATGTAGGCGTAGTGTAAGCTTAGGTGCGAATATGTAAGTTTTTTTTTTTTTTTTTGTCTCCTTTTGGCTTATATTGAAATCCTCCAGCATTTTTTTCTTTATAAATCGTTGTTTTGTACTTCTAATTCGTGACCTTTTTTTGTTTTTGTTTTGCTCTCTCCACTGTGCTTCCGCATTCAGCACTTCCACGTTCACTTAAATCATCCGCTCTCAGTTTGCGGAAGCTAGCTATTATGGTTTATAAAGATTTAAATATGGATATTTTTCTTACACAAATGCATCGTTTCGCTTCAGAAGGCCTTTATTAACCTCTAGATCCACAAGGAGCACTTTTTATGATGGATGGATTCACTTAATTGGACTTCAAAATCTCAGCATTAACTTGTTAACTTCTAGATCATCTGAAAGAAGAATTTTCATTTTTGCGTGAGCTATCCCTTTAAGTACACTTTCCAGAATTGTTCATGCCTTATTTGACAACTCAAATCAGATCCTGTGCATTTGAAAACTTATTAGCCACTAATATCCATTCTGAATTGAATTTGACAGCTGCTTAAAACTTCCCTAAATGTGTCACATTTGCACTAATTTATCTGTTATTTTACACGATGATTTCGAAAAAACGTCAGGCATGCTTAGCTTTTAATGGTCGGTGGATTGTGTAATTGAATTGACCTCAAACAGATTCGTTCGTTCCCTTTGCGAATTACATCTCTGCTTTTTCCCTCTCAACCACTTGTAGGAACAACCGAGCACACGTTCCCAGAGTCCCACTCCCAGAGCTCATCAAAAGTGCTGTTGTAGTTGCCTGTATCAAGTTCTGATTAAAATAAGTCTTTGAAAAAAAAAAAAACATATTTGTGCTGCTACATTGTTTTAGTGGTATTTGTGGTTTTGAAAATAGAATATGACAAAGCGAGCCCCCTGAGATGCAATATACAACCTCAAACCCGAGACGTTTTTATACAGCAAAGGTTCATTTATATTAATGCATCCCCTGCTATTGGTATTCATTGAAGTTGTGGCATCTTTGTGCTTACACATATTTTTAGGAGTGAGAAAAGTTAAATCTAAATGCAGTGAAATAGCAGAGAGTGCAGTACTAAAGTTTTGTATCTAACAAATTCACTTTGATGGTATACAGTTTATGTGCACAGCGGTGAAGATCAGAGCAAACATGGGGCGGCGTTCAGAAACCAAGATCTTCCTTAGGGAGGTGAGCGCAGATGATGGAGGCTTTTATCGGTGCGATGTGTGCAAAATTTTCCCTCAGTCAGCACATTATGTCTATCGTGTTTCTTGGTTTCTTCTCACATTCACCTTTGGGAAGAGCCACAGCCCCCCCCCCCCCCGCAAAATTTATGGAAATGCACGAAGCGTGAGTTTAAATTGTTATTTGGTTGCTCTTAAAGCAGCCAGGGCCCTTGGCTATTTTGATACAGTTCATTTTATGCCTGTCAAAGACTGAAATTGGACGACCCTATTTGCTGTCAGTATCACCCTTTTGAAGTCAATAGAAAGCTGGAAGTGATGTGCACCACTTTGGGCTGCATCCTCAAAACAATTCCTTATCCTTTTTTAGCTTTCCTCGCTCAATAGTCTCTAAAAAAATGCTTTCATTTCCTTCACAGTTTATTTTGGGTTGTTATTCGTTCAATACAGCACTGAGCGTTTGCTGGTGCCAAGGGGAAAACAGGATATCTTGTGGGTGATTTTTACTGTAATCGCACTTTGTCTCCTTTTTGGCGTTTTTCTCTTACACCTTTGATTTGAGAGTTGCTGATGTGGCCGAAAGAATAGAAAGCTGGCATCTGTGGATGCTCTTGAATTTTTTCCCCCTGTAAATCAACATTAGCTTTGCAGTTTCTCACTTACACTTGGACAATTTTGTCTTCCAGGATTTGGACTCCAGCTCTGAGATCGATGAAAGCTCAGATGATGACAGCACTCTGGAGGGAGACTTGAGCGACCAGAGAAGCTCTGAGCTGCCCTCTGACCGAGGTGAAAACCACCTTCAGACGAGTGACTTCCATAAGCATTACCTCAACTGCTCCAGGAAGGGGCAAGTAGGCCACTCTAGTATGGTGGACAGGCTTCTGGAGAAGTATGGGATCTGCATTCCCAATCACGATCCACGTCTCTACGCTGCTACCGCAGCCAATACAAAGTCTATTGCTGGATACTCCATCCTAGCCTTCCCTGACTTCTGGGGACACCTGCCCCCACAAGAGCAAGAGCCCATGGCTAAAAGACCACCACATGTACAGAGGTGAGAAATCATGCTTTTCATTTTAATTTTGTCCCGCCCAAAGAATAGGGTGGATGAGTTGTCTAACATAGAGGTTCTAACAAGTGGTTCTCAACTCAAGGGGCGAGCCAACACGGTTTCAAAATTGCTTTGCGTACGAAAGGAACAAAACACATGCGCTGACCCAAAAGTATGAAAAAAAAACATATATTTTACATATACCTTGCAGAATCTGCAAAATGGTTATTATTTTACCAAAATAGGAGAGACCATACAAATTGCACGTTATTTCTTATTTATCACTGACCTGAATAAGATATTTCACATAGAAGATATTTACATATAGTCCACAAAAGAAAATAATAATTGAATTTATAAAAATTACCCAATTCAAAAGTTTACATACACTTGATTCTTAACACTGTGTTGTTACCTGAATTATCCAAAGCTGTGTTATTTTTTATTTTATTTTTTTGTTCAGTGATAGTTGTTCATGAGTCCCTTGTTTTGTCCTTAAACTGCCTGCTGTTCTACAGAAAAATCCTTCTGGTCCCACAAATTCTTTGCTTTTTTTAGCATTTTTGTGTATTTGAACTCTTTTTAACAGTGATTTTAAGCTCCATCTTTTCACAGGACAACTGGGGGACTCATATGCAGCTATTACTGAAAGTTCAAACTCTCACTGAAACACAAAGCATTAAAAGCTGGGGGGTGAAAACTTTTGAATTTGAAGATTAGAGTAAATTAAACTTATTTTGTATTCTGGGAAATATTAAAAGTATCTTCTGTAGCTTCTGAAGGGCAGTACACTAAATAAAAAATATACATATATATGATATTTAGGCAGAATAAGGGAAACGTACACATCTTCATTCTGTTCAAAAGTTTACACCCCTGGCTTTTAATGCATCGTTATTTCCTTCTGAAGCCTCAGTGAGCATTTGAACCTTCTGTAATAAATCCTCAGTGTGAAAAAATGGATCTCAAAATCATACAGTTGTAACGGAGGCCAGCTAGTAGGTGCTGTGCAGGTAAACCTCACTCCCCGATCTCAAGAGACGCACTAGCGACAGACGCTAGAGGTTGCAGCCTTTAGCCTCCTTGTTAGTGCGTCCGCCTCTCGTGCTGGAGACCTGGGTTCGAGACCTGCTCGGAGCTGGTGCGGTAGGACCCGGGTGTGAGGGGTTACACAGTCATTGTTGGAAATGGTTTAAATACAGAGAGGTTCGAGGTTCGTTTAAATACGGAGAGGTTCGAGACCTGCTCGGTAGGACCCGGGTGTGAGGGGTTACATTGGTGCCGTGACCCGGACGGGAGTGAGGTTTAGGGGGTGAGTGTAACGGAGCCCACCTAGTAGGTGCTGTGCAGGTAAACCTCACTCCCCAATCTCAAGAGACGGACTAGCGACAGACGCTAGAGGTTGCAGCCTTTAGCCTCCTTGTTAGTGCGTCCGCCTCTCGTGCTGGAGACCTGGGTTCGAGACCTGCTCGGAGCTGGTGCGGTAGGACCCGGGTGTGAGGGGTTACACAGTCATTGTTGGAAATGGTTCAAATACACAAAAATGCTGAAAGACCAAATAATTTTTGGGACCTGAAGGATTTTACTGTTCAGGACAAACACTAAATTTAAAGAAAATAAACATAGCTGTGAATCATTCAGGTTAAGAATTAAGCGTATGTAAAAGGGCTTTTTTTAAATAAATTCAACTATTATTTACTCTTGTGGACTAAATGTCCTATGTGAAATATCAGTATTAAATAAAAAATAACATACATTTTGTATGATCCCTATTATTTCGGTAAGACACTTTGCAGAATCTATGACTGACGGCTGAAGGTCTGGAATTCATGGCAGCTTTCATTGGCCAAGGCCCGCCCATAAGACCGTTTGATCGCCATGTCAAACAACCAATCACAGTTCGTTTCGTTCAGCGTCACTTTTCTGTGCGTGGAAATGCCCCCACAACAACAGACTCGCGTGCAACAAGTTAGTCGCTGAAATAACCAGCATTGAAAGATAACGAAGAAGAGGGAGAACAAGCAGTAAGTCAGTAATTTATTCGCAAACGTTGCAAATGTGTATAACAACAATGGCGTCTGCATAAGCACCTTTTAGCAAAACGCCCAGTAAAATCACTCTGCGCTTTGTTTCCCGGCGGACCGAAAATAAACGCGACACTCGCGTCTCCCGGAAATCCAGTCAAATTCAACGAATCAGATGACGACTTCGACATTCCTGAAGTGTTTCCAGTTGTGTACCATATGCATCAGACGTTCAGCAACGTTGTAAATGTACTCTTGGTGTTTTATTCCCTTAAAACCATGAAAAAAATAATTTTGTATCAGAAACCAAGAATTACCAAGTGACAGAAAAAATTGTGCCAGAATATTAGAACGAATTGTTATTGCAATAACAATTATGATTCAACATCAAGGAGCTCTCCGTTCACCTGTGATCGCATTTAATATTCAGTATTAAAAGATTTAAAGAGACATTCGCTTTGAGAGACATATCTGGGGAATGGCGGAGTGGAATTACTCAAGTGTTTTGTTGCTTGTAAAAACTGTGCCATTACAGACTGCAACAAGAAAAACAACAGAAAGCTGTTTGATTCCATAAAGACGCTTTCAAACCCTCCCCATAGATGCTTTAATTTGTGCTTTAGTTTTCGTCTTGGGTTTTACACAAATATTACAGCAGTTTCCAACCTTTTAGCAGCTTGTGTTACATCTGCATGCTGAGATTGCCAGAAAAGAACAATGCAAATATTAGACTTCATTTATAAGCTGATTTGTCTCTAAATAAGGTCATGTGGATGCAATCTAAGGCCTATTCTCCATCCTTACTTACACATCGCCATATGCAAATGATTGTAAACATCAGCACTGAGTCATTAAACTCACTGTAAGTACAAATGAAATCCATTAAAATATTCCTCTCTGAGTTAAACTCTCTCGCCTTAAGTGAGTCGTTCGGCTTTCGCTGGTTGCTTTGCTCTACAGACACCCAAAGACTCTTTTCTACTGAGGAAAAGCCCTTAAATCTATATCTAATTATGGTAGCCCCCTTCGGAAGACTTGTTTTTGCCGAAAACTTTCTTCAATGTGCAAAGGAGAGATTAAAGGAAATTTATTTCAGTCATTTCTGTAGTTTATTGTGTTTCCTCAAGGGTAAGATAAGTTTATATGTGTTATTTTGGTGTCATTTTAACTCAAAAATACTCACAGTCTGTGACATTTTCAAAAAAAAAGTGACAGTTTTAATTCTACATATTGCTTCCTACTCCAACATTGACTTTAGATAAATCTGAAACATTTTCGTTTGACATCCTGAAATGTTCATTTAAAAAAAAAATCATCTTTAAAACATGTCTAACACGTCATTTTGATAATATTTCCAAGAAAATGGTTCGTCATATTTTTTTTTAACATTAATAGAGAACGAAATGCTTGTTTATGTCTTATTGTTTTATAGTTCTTTCCATGAAGTAAACATTTTGATGAAAGCACATTCGGTTTATAGCCAGCCACGGCGGACTGTTAACTTTGTTTTTGCTCATTCATTCAACCCCATTATCATCTAAAATTTGCTCTCGGGATTGGAGCGTCCACACAGATTGTTTGTTTTTTTTTTTCTCCACGCATTTTGCATTGTGCTTATTCGCATTGGGAGAAAGGCCTTATTATTATTGTTCATCTGTGACAAAGAAATAATGCACACAAACAACCAAGAAAATTAGCCAATTAGCATCATACAGGGCAAAAAAGATGAGACACCATAGGTTTGGTTTGGAAATGGCATCGTCCAAACAGAATTGGGAGCGACCGCCATTATCAGCACTTTAGTAACCGTTTGCATATTATTTCGCCAGACCGCTTGATACGTGTAATGTTGGAAGAGCTGATAGCTTTGCTTATTAGTCATTTGTTAAAGTAATATCTAATGATTATAATGTCACACCCTTTGTTATATATTCTGTGCGCATTGTTTACTACAAGAGCAGCTCCCTCTGCAGGCGAGACAATTATCCTGCCACAAACAATAAAGCTAATAAAACTAACTACTAAGAATACTCTCTCTAATATTGTCAATATGAATGTGAAAGAAGACCGAGGCTTCAACATGACAAAACTAGGTCTGTGTAAAGTCATTATTCACCGATAATCTTCTCTCTCTCTTCTAATCTCTCTCTATTCCTTCCTTCTCTGCGGTTTTAACAAGTAGAGAGCACCATTTACTGAACACTAGAACAGACTAGTCCATAGTATCCCATAGGAAATTACTGGTTATCACTGTAGTTAATACTACATTATGATAGTATAGTAAATACTATAATATATTAGAGTATATTACATTATTACTTCAGTTTACTAGAGTAAAAACTAAAAAATATAGTATAGTAAAAAAAATGTTACTACAGTGTATGAACTCACTATAGGTGATAATAGAGAATGCTGTAGTATAAATTAACAAAGTGTAGTAAATACTATAGCATACAGGCCCGGTTTTACAGACAGGGCTTAGACTAAGCCAGGATTAGGCCATAGTTCAATTAGGACATTTAAGTAATTTTTATAAACATGCTTAGAACATTACTGGTGTGCATCTTGAAACAGAACAAAGGCACTGATATATTTTAAGATCAATCAGTGCAATTTTGTTTCAGCTCTGACTTACATTTTAGTCTAGGACTAGGCTTAAGCCTTGTCTGTGAAACCGGGGGACAGTGTACTACAATTGACTACAGTTTACAAACTCACTATATGTAAAAATAGAGTATGTAAATTAACAAAGTGTAGTAGATACTATAATATAAAACACTGTACTACTATTTACTACAGTTTATGACTTCACTGCAGTTACTACAGTATGCTATGGTATAAATTAACAAAGTGTAGTAAATACTATAATATACTGCAGTGTACTACAGTTTACTATAGTAAATAGTAAAGTTTACTACAGTATTTACTACAGTTTGTGAATTCACTATAGTTAATACTACAGTATACTGTGGTATAAATTAACAAAGTGTAGTAAATACTATAATATACTGCAGTTTACTATGGTTTACTATAGTAAATAGTAAAGTTTACAACAGTATTTACTACAGTTATGAATTCACTATAGTTAAAACTACAGTATACTGTGGTATAAATTAACAAAGTGTAGTAAATACTATAATATACTGCAGCGTACTACAGTTTACTACAGTAAATAGTAAAGTTTACAAGTAAATAGTAAAGTTTACAACTGTATTTACTACAGTTTATGAATTCACTGCAGTTAATACTACAGTATACTGTGATATAAATTAAAGTGTAGTAAATACTATAATATACTGCAGTTTACTATGGTTTACTATAGTAAATAGTAAAGTTTACTACAGTATTTACTACAGTTTATGAATTCACTATAGTTAAAACTACAGTATGCTGTGGTATAAATTAACAAAGTGTAGTAAATACTATAATATACTGCAGCGTACTGCAGTTTACTATAGTAAATAGTAAAGCTTACAAGTAAATAGTAAAGTTTACAACAGTATTTACTACAGTTTATGAATTCACTGCAGTTAATACTACAGTATACTGTGATATAAATTAAAGTGTAGTAAATACCATAATATACTGCAGTTTACTATGGTTTACTATAGTAAATAGTAAAGTTTACTACAGTATTTACTACAGTTTATGAATTCACTATAGTTAAAACTACAGTATGCTGTGGTATAAATTAACAAAGTGTAGTAAATACTATAATATACTGCAGTGTACTGCAGTTTACTATAGTAAATAGTAAAGTTTACAAGTAAATAGTAAAGTTTACAACAGTATTTACAACAGTTTATGAATTTACTGCAGTTAATACTACAGTATGCTGTGGTATAAATTAACAAAGTGTAGTAAATACTATAATATACTAAGTGCCCTACAATTTACTACAGATTAGTATAGTAAATATTGAAGTTTACTAGAGTATTTACTTCAGTTTACAAATTCACTATAGTTAATACTACACTATGCTATATTATAAATTAACAAAGTGTAGTAAATAGTATAATATGCTACAGCGTACTACAATTTACTAGGTTCCTATAGTAAATACTAAAGTTTACTACAGTATTTGCTACAGTATATGAATTCACAATAGTTGCAATGCAGTGTGCTGTAGCATAAATTAATGAAGTAAAGTAAATACTACAATACACTACAATGTACTATAATTTATTACAGTTTACTATAGTAAATACTACAGTTTACTACAGTCTTTTTCATGTGTGTGGAAACAAAAGCTGTGGTTTACTATAACGTATTACAGTGTACTACAATTTACTACAGTTTACTGTAGTAAATACTAATGTTTACTGCAGTCTTTACAACAGTTTATGAATTCACCATAGTTATTGTTGTATAAACGAACAAAGTGTAGTATACTACAATTTATTGCAGTTTATTAAAGTAAATACTAAAGTTTATTACAGTATTTACTACAAATTATAGTTATCTTTAAGTTTTAATTTGTTTATTTAAATGTTTCAGAAAGAAAGTTTTCGAAGACATCCGGCGTCTCATCTGTCCAGAGGACATCATCAACAAGGTTGTTTTTGACATGGACGATCCCAGGTAAACACACTGCCGTTTGTTTCTGATAAAGCATTTTCATCAGATCTTCACATCAGTGGCATAAAAACCATTTAGATGCTATGCTGATAAATTAAGTCCATTAACTGCTTCTGATGGAGCTTAATGGATCTTTCTGGATGCACACTGAATTGATACTACGGTAGGAACTGGAACGTGAAAGATCTTTTTAAGTCTTTTTCTCCCAAGTTCTTTTTAAAAGCTCTAAAATTGCAGCAATTACAATAAAACCTTGAAAAGGGTAATCGTGGTAAAAAAAAATAGCTTTCTAAGAACGATCTAATTTGCTCTTGGTTTTGATCTTCCTCAGCTTGTGCATGTTTACCCAGTCAAGCTTGGTTTGACGTGGCCGCCGCTGTCAGGGGCATTCTGGGTGATAAACCCCTGAATGGACAGTGTCTCTCTGCCAGCCTAGATGCTGATGGACAGCTTGTCGTCTGTAGCTGCTGTTTACAGTCATGTAGTTTGTGGGTTGCAGCAGGTTAGCGATACAGAGCCGTGTGCCTCCATCATGTGGACGGTGTTCTGCACTCATCTTCTGTCATTTGCAGTGTGACTGGAATTTATTAATGCAAACAGTGCAGAATGAATGATTTAGCAAGAATCGTGGTTAGTAGTGTGAATCAATATGTAGGACAAGTATGGTGATAATTCACTTGTTTGTTAAGCTAATGTGACAGTATGGTGGAGTGGAACATGCTCAATCAGCACAGCTGTCCAAAATGTGTCTCTCTCTTTCTCTCTTCTGTTCTTTTCTGCTTGCTTTTCTGTGTGTTAGACTTCTCCAGTCAATGTCACTTGTCCTTTCTCTTCCTTTCTTGTTTCTCCTCTGTCTTTCTCCGACCCATCCCATTTTCTTTTTTTCTCATTTCTGTCCTATCCTATAATTCTTTCTTTCTTTGGTTCCTGTTTTCCCCCCTTTTTTCTTCCTTCTTATTTTCCCTTTCCATTCTCCTTTCTTTTGCCTTCCTGTCTTTCCTTTTCCTTCCTTTCTTCCACCCTGTCTATTCCTTTTCCTCCCTCCCTCCCTCCTTCCTTCCTTCCTTCCTTCCTTCCTTCCCTCCCTCCTCCCTTCGTTCCTTTGTCTTTCATTTTCCTTCCTTCCTTCCTTCCTTCCTTCCTTCCTTTCTTTCCCATCTTTCCCTTTCCTTCCTTTCTTCTTTCCTTTACCTTTCTTCCTTAATTTCTTCCTTTGTCTTTCCCTTCCTCCTCCCTTCATTCTTTTGTCTTTTCTTTTCCTTCCTGTCTTTCCTTTTCCTTCCTTCCTTTTCCTTTCCTGCTTTTCCTTTTCTTCCTGCCTTCTTCCTTCATTCCTTCCTTCATTCCTTCCTTCTTCTTCCCTTTTCATTCCTTCCTTCTTTCATGTCTTTTCCTTTTCCTTCCATCTATCCTGTCTTTTCCTTTTCCTTTCTTCCATCCTGTTTTTTTCTTTTCCTTCCATTCTTCCTTCATCCATTCCTCCTTCCTTCCTTCCATTCTTCCTCTTTTCTTTCTTCTTTTTCCTTTCTCCTTTTCTTTTTCTTTTCCTTCCTCTATTCCTTTTCCTGCCTTTCTTTCTTCATTCCTTTTCCTTCCTCTTTCTTTTTCATTCCTTTTTCTATCCTGTTTTTTTCCTTTCCTTCCTTCCTCTTTTCCTTTTCTTCTCCTTCCTCCATTCCTTTTCCTTCCTTCCCTCCCTCCCTCTCTCCTTCATTCCTCTTCCCTTTTCATTCCTTCCATCTTTCATGTTTCCTTCCTTCCTTCCTTCCTCTTTTTATTTTCCTTCCTTCCATCCTTCCTCTTTTCATTTCCCTTCCTCCTTTTATTTTTCTTTCATCCTTCCTTCCTTCCTTCCTTCCTTGCTTCATTCCTTTTCCTTCGTCTTTCTTTTTCATTCCTTCTTTTCTTCCTCCTTCTTTTCCTTCTCCTTCCTCTTTTCCTTTTCCTTCCTTCCCTCCTTCCTTCCTTTTCTTTCCTCTTTCTTTTCATTCCTTCCTTTCCTCCATCCTGTTTTTTCCATTTTCCTTCCTTCCTCTTTTCCTTTCCTTCTCCTTCCTTCATTCCTTTTCCTTGCCCTTTTCCTTCCTTCCCTCCCTTGTTCCTTCCTTCCTTCCTTCCTTCCTTCCTTCCTTCCTTCCTTCCTTCCTTCCTTCCTGTCTTTCCTTTTCCTTCCACGCTGTCTTTTCCTCTTCCTTCTCATTCCTTTTCCTTCTTGTCTTTGCTTTTTTCTTACTTCCTTATTCCTGTCTTCCTCCTTTTCTTCATCTCTTTCTTTTTTCGTTCTTTCATTCTTTCTTTCTTTCTTTTCTTTTCTTTTTTTTTCACAGTCCACAGTGTTCCCCCGATATGTGTCCCGGTTCCCTTCGGTTCTTCTCTAAATTTGAGAGCGGGAACCTGCGAAAAGCCATTCAAGTCCGCAGGTGAGACTCTGCATTACAATACCACGCACGTACACAAGCGCACACACGCAAACATGTACTGCAGACAGCTCGCCGAGTGCCCTTGGGCCTCATTTGTAGTGCATTCGCAATCACACTCTCTCTCTCTCTCTCTCTCTCTCTCTCTCGTTCTTATGTTTCCACTCTTTCAGCAAGCTTGTCTCGTCAACGCATGCAAGATCAAATCAAAGACGCTGTCTACAGAGCAGTTCCGATGCGCTTAAATAAAAGAGCCGACGTTATATTTTTCCAAATGAAATGTGGCAGCGTAACAACAGATAGGGATGGAGTGAGAGATTTCTCTCTGTCATTTATGTAACACGTTTCTCAGTCTCTCTCTCTCATTACATCTCTCCTATTCTCTCTTACGCCCACTTTGTCTGATTTTCTCCTGTCTGTCTCTCTTTCGCACTCTCTCTTAGTCATGAATATGATTTGATTCTCAATGCTGATGTCAACTCCTCTGCAAACTGTCAATGGTTCTATTTTGAAGTCAGCGGCATGGTGGCCGGCGTGCCTTATCGGTTCAACATCATCAATTGTGAGAAAGGAAACAGCCAGTATAACTACGGTAAGCCATACAGTAACAACTCCCACAGAGCCATGTCATTTACACATTTAGGACAAAAAAAAAAGTTTTGTTTTACTTGTAATAAATATTAATTGAATTGATCCAATGTTCTACTTGTGTAAATAATGTGTTTGTTACATACAGGTTATAAGATCTATTTTTAGCACTGCCTACCATGTTCTATGATTGTTCTAGATAGCATTGATTTTGACACAGCCATCTTCTCTCAAAAGAAATACTTTTCCCCACCGGTACCACACACCCAACTTAAGAAGACGCCACAGTGGTAGCAGCTAAATCATATCTTACCCTCACATTGCTCTCAGACACAGCGGTGGGCCCAAGCAGCTCTTAAATCTGACACCAGCCGTATATCCCAGAAAAATACAGTGCTCCGGCATTTCTGAGTTCCTCCCCCGATAAAGCGTTTTCAATGGCCCTTGACTGCCTTTTCTTCATTTTGGTGTGCAGCTGGGCATTATAAGAGACTCGTGCTGCCCTGAAGTCAGTGTTTTATGTCTCTATATTAAATGAGATGTCCTTTACTGTTGACCTTATTTGAGTTTGAGTAAAACTTACTCCCAACAAACATCTACTTTGAAGGAATGCATTTCAGAGCACTCTGTCAACCTCTATTCCTGTGGGAGTTAAAGTTTTGGAGAAATGCAGTGTTCAGCATATTGGTTTTAACTAACGTTTCATTGAAAACTGAAGATTTAGTGATTTTAGCTTGCCTCATACAGTATGGTTGAAATATTTTGAATTGAATTTAAAGGATTAGTTCACTTCTAGAATTAAAATTTCCTGATGGTTTGCTCACCCCAGTGTCATCCAAGATGTTCATGTCTTTTTTTTTTTTCAGTCGAAAGAAATTAAGGTTTTTGATGAAAACATTCATTTCTCCATATAGTGGACTTCAATGGGAGGTAACAGGTTGAAGGTCTAGATTGCAGTTTCAATGCAGCTTCAAAGGGCTCTAACCAATCCCAGCCGAGGAATAGGGTTCTTATTTAGTGAAACAATTCGTCATTTAAAAAATAAAAATAAAAAATATATTGTGGCGGGAGGAGCAAACGACAGACACAGTGGGTGTGGCGTCAGGCCTCGGAGAGGCTTTTATTAAACATAATCAAATAAAACAAGTCTCCAAAGGGGTAAAAAGTGTCCAAAGTAAAAAGGGGATCTGGTGTCCTCGAGTGCTGGGGGGGTTCCGTGAAGGAGGGGCAGTGTTCAGTAGGAAGGGGTCCAGGCAAGGGGCGGAGTCCGGCGGCCGCACGCGTTCCCCACCGAGGTCCAGGGCGAAAGGGGCGGCGGCTTCTCTGGCTGCGACGTCCTCCTCTGCCTAAGCGGTACTGTCGAGGGATTAAACGACCCGGCATCCTTCCCCGTCGGCCGTAACGTCTGTGCGGTCATCGTCCGGACCGCGGGTCCGGCAGCTCGTCTTCCTGTCAGCACTGGTTCCCTCTTCACCCCTTCCTGGACCCACGAGGACACCAGCGTGCATGCACGGGGGAGAGACCGGTCTCCTGAGGAGAGGCGCGCTCGGCATTTAAACAGCGGCGGTGATGAGGCTTCATTCAATTCACGTGCTCCTCATCACACGCCGCCAGCCCGGGATGTTTTCGCGCCCCTCCTCTCCCATACGGCGAATAAGGGACGGGGTGGTGATGATAATTGGGGGGAGGCAGCCGACTCATCACAATATATTTACTTTTTAAAACAAAAATGCTTGTCTTGCACTAGCTCGACTTATAATCACATTGGGAAGGTCACACATGGTTAGTTCTTCGTCTGAGTATTACAGTTTTAAAAGATAGGGTAGGGCGAAAAACGAATCAAATTTTATACTCTACACTGTAAAAAGTTTTTACCAGTTTCAACTTAAAAATGTAAGCTGCCTTAAAATTTTAAGTTGAATCAACTTAAAACTACTATTCATTTCAACTCATGACAATAAAATTAGTTAAAAGGACTTGTAGGCTACTTTAAACTTTTAATGCAGCTGCTAAACTTAAGTTTTTAAGTTAAAACTGGTAAAAACTACAGTGTAACTTCAAAATCATCAAGCATGGTTGTTTTACCTTTTTTTGCAATCACTGGGTCAGTAGCTCCGCCTACATCATGCGTGACCTTTCCGATGCGACTATCTATTTTTTGTTTTTAGAAAATGATCAGTCGTTTTGCTATCGTTTTGAATCATAACTGTGTGGTTGTGGGATGTTTTCAGGCATGCAGCCTGTGCTGTATTCTGTGAGGGAGGCGCTGGAGGGCAAACCACACTGGGTGCACTTTTAAAGTATTAGTTAACTTCTAGAATTAAAATTTCCCGATAGTTTACTCACCCCGATGTCATCCAAGATGTTCATGTCTTTCTTTTTTTAGTCGAACGAAATTAAGTTTTTTGATGAAAACATTCCAGGATTTTTCTCCATATAGTGGACTTCAATGGGAGCTAACAGGTTGAAGGTCTAAATTGCAGTTTCGGTGCAGCTTCAAAGGGCTCTAACCAATCCCAGACGAGGAATAAGGGTCTTATTTTGTGAAACAATTTGTCATTTAAAAAAAAAAAAAAAAAATATATATATATATATACTTTTTATCCACAAATGCTTGTCTTGCACTAGCTCGACTTCACGCATTACGTACATTGGAAAGGTCACACATGGTTAGTTCTTCGTCTGTGTACTACATATTTAAAAGATAGGTAGGTAGGTAGGACGAAAAACTAATCAAATTTTCTCCTCTAACTTCAAAATCATCGGGCATGGTTGTTTTACCTTTTTTTGTAATCACTGGGTCAGTAGTTCCGCCTACATCATGCGTGACCTTTCCGAGGCGACTATCTATTTTTTGTTTTTAGAGAATGATCAATCGTTTTGCTATCGTTTTGAATCATAACTGTATGTTTGTGGGATGTTTTCAGGCATGCAGCCTGTGCTGTATTCTGTGAAGGAGGCGCTGGAGGGCAAACCACACTGGGTGCGAACAGGCTCTGAGATCTGCTATTACAGGTACCTCACTTTCTTATTTCACTTCAGCTCTTCACATTTCTTCACTTTGCCTCACTTTACCTCACCTTTTCTCTATGCAATCTATTCTTTATTTAAGATATATCGTGTATAGCATCTAATTGTGGTTTTGACTTTCACAGAAATCACTTCTGCCCTAAAAGAGGTCAAAAATCTTCTTTCTACACACTGACCTTCACGGTGACCTTTCGCCATGAAGATGATGTGTGCTACTTGGCCTACCACTACCCTTATACCTACACCACCCTTCAGGTACTTGACATGACCTACTTTGTATGAATATAAGGGTCGGATGTGACACTTATCTCCTGAATCTTTATCTCCTATTAAGATATTTAGGTGCTGAATGTCAATGTAATGTTTTAAAAATCGTGGTTCTACAAGTATTCTGCTGTGCAAAGGCAAAAGGCCATGACTTCGTTTTTGTCCGAAAATGAGTTATTGATATTTTTGGGACATTCAAAATAATGTGGATAAGTATCTTGAGTCAATATTGTTGTTGTTGTTTTTTTTATTTGAGAAAATAATGGATTGTCCTAACACTAACTAAGAAAAAGCCAAGGAGAAACCAAGGTAGAACATTGTATAACATTAGTTACGATGGGTTACGTGGCAAGTTGCTATGCCAGCCTGGAGTTACATGGTATTCTGCCTTTGTTTTACTGCCCATTAAAGTCTGCCACGTTTAAATTACGGTGTAACTTGTGTACTTTCATACATCTGTCACTGAAGCACTTCATTAGCCAATGAATTGAATAGATTGCGGTCTACCAAACCGCTCCATATAACAAAGCACTGTAAACAAGCAAAGACTAGATAACTTGGGAGCAATAAGCAATCATCTTTTAATTTTGTATTTCTTTTTATAATGCAGATTATTCAATCCACAACTTGTCCTTTTAGGTTAGACTATTAATTTGATGTAAAAAGCGATTCAGCTATGTCTGTATTTGTCTGGTTATTACGGTCAGAAAAATAAATAATACAGACACATATGTGACCCTGGACTACAAAACCAGTCATAAGGTTCAATTTTACAAAACTGGGATGTATACATCATATGAAAGTTCAATAAATAAGCTTTCTATTGATGTATGGTTTGTTAGGATAGGACAATATTTGGCCGAGATACATCTATTTGAAAATCTGGAATCTGAGGTTGCAAAAAAACCAAAATACTGAGAAAATCACCTTTAAAGTTCTCCAAATTAAGTTTTTTACAATGCATATAACTAATCAAAAATTACATTTTGATGTATTTACAGTAGGAATTTTACAAAAAATCTTCATGGAACATACTTTACATAATTTCCTAATGATTTTTGGCATAAAAGAAAAATCAATAATTTTGACCCATTCAAAGTATTTTTGGCTATTGCTACAAATATACCCCAGCGACTTAAGACTGGTTTTGTGGTCCAGGGTCACATATGTGCTATATATTATAGTCTACGAGATAGCCCATGATCACTAAATTTTATACAGGTGTTTTTTGTAGGGCAGTATTATGATTTGATATTGCAGTTCAGTGTGTCTTTTTTAACACTAGACCATGGGGAAAAGTTGAATCTGTACACAATGTTTAAGACAAATTTTCAAAAACAGTTCATCACATCACTTTCTGATTTTAATTTTAGGATAATAATAATAGTTTTCTTTTTTTTTTGAGAGAGAGAGAGAGCATTTCGCAACACGCTCTTAGAGTTTTTCTGCAAACCTCCACCTCCCCAGCTCCACCTGTATAGATCTGCTACGGGTTACTATTAATGCTATTTGTGCAGCAGCAATATATCTTAAATGTCTACACATTTATTTTGTGAATTTTGTTATAAAATTAACAGAATTTGAAAGCTAACAAAGCAAAAGTAACAAAGAAATTTGTAATTATTGGAGGGTAGATCAACTAAAAATAATGTTTAGTGTAAATTTTGTTCACACATTAACTAAAAACAGACTAAAAGATCTCGGTTCTTCAAAATGAAGACTTACTAAAACTGAAAAATTGATATTGTCAAGTCAGCCATAGCAACCACACAGCTGAGATATTTGCCTGTTGTTGCTTATTCACATGAATTAAATAGCGCTAATAAAGCATCAACATTTTGGTCAATGATTACAATTGTTTTCCAGACCCATTTGAAGATGCTGGAGAAGTCCGTAGACCCTCGGAAAGTTTTCTTTAGGCAACAAAACCTCTGCGACACGCTGGCGGGAAACTCCTGCTCCTTAGTCACGATCACAGCCTGCCCCACTTCTAGAGCCTGGAAACATCTGCACCAGCTGCGTAAGTCTGATACTAAAACTCGCAATGAGTCAGATTTATACTCTTGTGTGTCGACACACCTGTGAACTGAGCGTCTGATGCTGCTTGGGGTTTGTATTTAGCAGTGAAGCTGTGTATGTGCGTTTATGAGTGTGTGCTCGTACAGTCTGGCAGATCTTCAAGGCGCTTGGAGCATCTGAGCTTTGACACCTCCTGTCAGAGGAGGAGTTGAGGAGCTTCAGTGTGGGTGGGTGGGTGGATGTATGTGGGGAGGACACTGTTAGATGGGATGACAGTGTTTGACTCACTACCTGAAGCACATGTTATGCTAGAAGACAAAAAAGAAATGTTAAAAGAGCTAGGAGAGCACATGTGGATTGAGAGGAAGTCAGTGGGACTCTTTCTTGTTGGTAGTTGCTTCAAAGGCAACATGGAATCAGAATGTAGCGTTTTTACTTTTATTATATATATATAACTATATATATATAACACTTGTGTTATAGTATGATTTGTCAGTCTATGTTATTTAAAACATTTTTGTTTTTGTAATATTCAATATTACATTGTCCATAGAAACACATTTTCTTTTGTGATGACATAACCAAGGGTTATACATTTAACCAATACTATAATTATTAATATTTTTGAAACACACCTTTTATTGAAAGGCAAAAAGACAATAAATAAATATATAAATTACAAAAATATTATTTATTTATTTAATTATCCAGTTTGCAAAAATTAAATCAATATAAAATAAAATGTATTCAATTTATTTATTTATTAATTTGACTGTGAGGATCCAATTTGCAAAAGCAAAATCAATACAAAATAATATTTATTTATGTATTTATTTACCTATGTTTTGTATTTGTTGTCACTCAGAGCATCTGAACATCATTTTTTAAATGACATACCTTAATCATACAAAAATTATATTTTTTCATTTATTTGTTGTTGTGTTTAATTTTTATTTTATAAAATAAAAAAATAAAATATAAATATTTTATAGAATTATATATTATTTAATTGGAATTAATTTGAGTTTCTTTTAGTTTTTTCTTTTATTAATTTTGTTATTAATTTAGTATGATTTTTATTTATTTTCTTCAACAAAAATACCTTTATTTATTTATTTATTTATTTAGAGACTGAGGATCCAAACTTTTTTTTTATTAGCAAAAAATAAATCAATGCAAAATAATATTTTTTTATTTGTATTTGTTGTCACACATTTTTATGTATTTTTTAAATACTTAAATCCTGCAAAACTTTTATTTATAATTTATTTGTTGTATGTTCAATTTAAAATTTGTTTTTAGTTTGATTTTAAAAAAATGTGACCCTCAGCATCTAAATGATTTATTTATATCTAATAAAATTACGTTATTAACCGGTATTTTTTCTAGAAAACCGTTTTCGGAACGTATTGTTTAATGAGGAACGCAAGAACAGAAACGTTATAATATCGATTCTGCTCGGAATGAACCGTTGGATTTTTTTTTTTTTTCGTTTTTTTTTTTTCGTTTTTAAGCCCTGATCTGAACATTTTTTTTTTTAAATTAGATTAGATTATACAAAACTACAAATATTTATTTGTAATTTTATATGTTGTGTTTAATTTTTATTTTGTTTTTAATTTAATTTAAATTTGTTTCTTTTAGTGACCTGGAGCATCTAAATATGATTTATTTCTAAATTTTATTTATTTAATATGGTTTTTATTTATTGTCTCCAAGGCACTTGTGTATTTTATTTTATTTTATAAACAACTTTTTAATGTATTTTTAAGGCATATAATGCATCTTTTTTCCCTAAAAAAAATTAATACATAAATTGATTGTTTGTCTTTTTGCCTTTCCTACATAAATCCAGCTGTAAACAGTCACTCAGTCATCCGTGTGCAGTGAAGGAAAGGAAAGGAAGGGAAGGGAGGTGAAGTGAGGCCAAGTATGGTGACCCATACTAGGAAATTGTGCTCTGCATTTAACCCATCCAAGTGCACACACACAGTAGTGAACACACACACACCGTGAACACACACCCGGAGCAGTGGGCAGCCATTGCTGCGGCGCCCGGGGAGCAGTTGGGGGTTTGGTGCCTTGCTCAAGGGACTCACCTCAGTCACGGTATTGAGGGTGAAGAGAGTGCTGGTTATTCACTCCCCCCACCTACAATCCCTGCCGGACCTGAGACTCGAACCTGCAACCTTTGGGTTACAGATCACATTAAGCACATTTATTAAGCATCTAGCAAAAACACTTGGCGGTGGTTCCTGTCTTAAATCGGTACTCATATCCGCTCTTGCATAAGTGCTGACAGGTGTGTGACTGTCAGCTGCAGGTGAAGCAGCAGAGATAGATGTCTCAGACTGAAAGAAGATCTAGAGGGACACGCTAGAACATGCTGACCCAGCTGTGGGCCATTTCCACTGGGTAGCGCGGTGCTCACCAAACCCTTGTCTCCTGATTAATATGGAGGCGAGACATCTGCAGCGTGCTCCCCATAGACCGAGGCAGAGCATCTGGCTCGGCTGGGGGTGGAGGGACGGCCCGTTCCGATCAGCCGATTGCTGACAGTCCCCCAAGACACTCCGACATACTGCAAAGTGACCTGCTGACAATTCCCAATGACTGTCGTACACAGTGACCTGTTCGCTAACTTGGAACTTGTGCCACTGATGAAAGACTGCCAGTCATTAGCTCATTTAAATTAGATATGGATGAGCTCTGTGTGTGTCTATGTGTGTGTGAGAACGCAATAGCCTATGTTAGCGTAATGAAATCACATAATGAATGCACACATATGGACTCTCTTCAGGAATTTGGTTGCTAATGAAATCAGTGACATGGAAATGACTTCTCATCATTTTAATTCAGGCACTGTTTTAGTTGTTTTAACAGCATTGGACTTTTAAATATGAAATCTAGACTACTAACTGCTGGTTTAAAGCTTAGAAGAGCCAGGACGTTTTTTAATATAACTATGATACTATTTGTCTGAATGAACAAAGTCATATACACCTAGGATGACTTGAGGGTGAGTAAATCATGGGGTAATCTTCATTTTTGAGTGAACTATCCCTGTAAGCTGTATTTTATAAAAGGCCAAATCATCAGGATGCTGCTATGAAATAAGTTCTAGTACAGTTCTGTCCAAACATGTGTAGTCTACCAAATTTGAAGAAATAGTTTTCCCATCAGCTGACACACAGTAGTGTTGTGACAGCCGCTGCAGCAATAAAACACAGCCTCACCGCAGTCAACAGCATCCAGCGAGACTCACGTGGCTCTGTGTAAACATTAAGCCTGAAACACACACACTCACACATGCAGGGCACCTCATCCATCTGTCATCGTCCTGCTGAGTGTGTCGTCCCAGCTGACACCATGCCGAAACATCACAGTGCATTTCATTAATCTGAACATACGTGCAAAAAAACACTCCTCCAACAGGAAGAGGCTGTGTAAGTCAATCAGACCTGCTAGTAGATGAATTGATTTCAGATTGTATAAGGATCCTTCTACAATGTGAGGCCTTTTGTGTCTCTCATATGCATATAAGTGAAAAGATTTTACAAAAAAATCTATTTTGTTCTAAGATCTCATTAATGGCAGCATTATCTATCGTTCGTTCGTTTGTTTGTTTGTTTGTTCGTTCGTTCTGCCTGTCTAACATTTGTTTGTTTGTTTGTTTGTTCTCTTTCATTCTGACATCTCATGTTTGAATGAAAAATTATCTTCGTTCTTTGTCTATCTATTGTTTGTTTGTTCAATCTCTTTCATTCTGACATCTCACATTTTAAAGGCAAAATTATAGTTTGTTTGTTTGTATGTTAGTTCATTTTGTCTGTCTGTTGTCCATTCATTAATTTGTTCTGTCTGTCTATTCATTCTGTCTGTCTGTCTATCTATTGTTTGTTTGTGATCATCATTCTGAAATCTCATTTGAAGGCAAAATTATCTTTCGTTCATTCGTTCATTCTCTCTTTCGTTCTGACATCTCATATTTAAAGGCAAAAAAAATCTTTCATTTGTTTGTTCGTTTGTTCTGTCTGTGTATCTATCTGTTATTTGTTTGTTTTGTTTGTTTTTTTCTATCTCTTTGTCATTCTGACATCCCATATTTAAAAGCAGAATTATAGCCTATCATTCATTCATTCATTTGGTCTGTCTGTCTATCATTCGTTTGTTTGTTCATTCAATCTTTTTATTCTGACATCTTGTTTGAAGGCAAAATTATCTTTTGTTCATTCGTTCTGTCTGTCTATCGTTTGTTTGTTCGTTCAGTCTCTTTCATTCTGACATCTTGTTTGAAGGCAAAATTATCTTTTGTTCATTCGTTCTGTCTGTCTATCGTTTGTTTGTTCGTTCAGTCTCTTTCATTCTGACATCTTGTTTGAAGGCAAAATTATCTTTTGTTCATTCGTTCTGTCTGTCTATCGTTTGTTCGTTCAATCTCCTTTATTTTGACATCTCATTTGAAGGCAAAAATATAATTATTTGATTCGTTCGGGTCTGTCTTTCTAACATTTATTTGCTTGTTCTATCTTTTTTTTTATCTGAAATCTCATATTTAAAGGCAAACATATAATTAGTTCTGTCTGTCTATCATTTGTTCGTTTTTCCGTTCTCTTTCGTTCTGACATCTCATATTTAAAGGCAAAATGATCATTTGTTCATTTGGTCTTTCTGTCTGTCTATAGTTTGTTCGGCCTGTCTGTCTCTCTATTGTTTGTTCTGTTTCTCTTTTGTGCTGTCGCGACCTCGAGAGGCTGAGGGACAGAATGACAGAATCTCATATTTGATGGCAAAATTATTGTTTGTTCATTTGTTATTTCGTTCTGTCTGTCTGTTGTTTGTTCGTTCTGTCTGTCTGTTTACCTGTCTATTTGTTCGCTCTATCTCTCTTTCATTTTCAGATTTTATATTTGAAGGCAAAATTATCGTTTGTTCATTTGTTTGTTAGTTCGGACTGTCTATTCTTTGTTTGTTCATTCATTCTATCTGTCTATCGTTCTGTCCGTCTGTCTCAATCTCTTTTTCGTTCTGACATCTCATATTTGAAGGCAAAATTATCTTTCGTTCATTCGTTCTGTCTGTCTGTGTATCGTTTGTTTGTTCGTTCCCTCTCTTTCGTTCTGACATCTAACATTTGAAGGCAAAATTACCTTTCGCTTTTTCGTTCGTTTGTTCTGTCTATCTGTCTATCGTTTGTTTCGTTTTATCTCTTTTTCGTTCTGACATTCCATATCGGAAGGCACAATTATTGTTTGTTTGTTCCTTCGTTTGTTCATTCATTCATTCTGTCTGTCTATCATTTGTTTGTTTGTTCATTCTATCTCTTTCGTTCTGACATCTCATATTTAAAGGCAAAATTATGGTTTGTTCATGTGTTTGTTTGTTAGTTCGGTCTGTCTATTCATTTGTTCATTAATTCTATCTTTCTATTTGTTCTGACATCTCATATTTGAAGTCAAAATTCGTTTATTTGTTCTGTCTGTCTATCGTTTGTTTGTCCGTTCTCTCTCTTTCATTCTGACATCTCATATTTGAAGGCAAAATTATTGTTTGTTTGTTCATTCTGTCTGTCTGTCTTTTGTTGTTTGTTTGGTCTGTCTGTCTACTGTTTGTTCGTTATATCTCTCTTTCATTCTGACATCTCATATTTGAAGGCAAAATGATCTTTCGTTCATTCATTCTGTCTGTCTATCATTTGTTTGTTCGTTCTCTCTCTTTCATTCTGACACCTCATATTTGAAGGCAAAATTATTGTTTGTTTGTTCATTTGGTCTGTCTGTCTGTCTTTTGTTTGTTCATTCAGTCTGTCTGTTTGTCTGTCTATTGTTTGTTCGTTTTATTTCTCTTTCAGTCTGACATTTCATATTTAAAGGCAAAATTATCTTCGTTCATTCGTTCTGTCTGTCTATTGTTTGTTTGTTCGTTCTCTCTCTTTCATTCTGACATCTCATATTTGAAGGCAAAATTATTGTTTGTTCGTTTGTTCATTCATTCAGTCTGTCTGTCTGTCTGTCTGTCTTTTGTTTGTTTGTTCAGTCTGTCTGCCTATTGTTTGTTCGTTCTATCTCCCATTCGTTCTGACATCTCATATTTGAAGGCAAAATTATATCACAGCATGCATTGATATCTTTTAACATAAGATAGTGCAGTGCAATTTATTAACAGTTAAATACATTGTCTTTGTGTGTGTTTGTTTAAAATTCATATATTTGTTTGAAAAAAATAATAAAAAGCACAGGGTATTATTAAATGCCCTTTAAGCTATTTAAAATTAACATACGGTTATGAGTTTAACCCTGTCCATCTGAAGTGTACACATACGGCAGCAATCTGTGGCAAAATGCTGCAACTCTGACATTTGCCTGTCTGAGGGTTACACCTTAATTAGCACATGGGGCTTTAGCAGCGTTAGGACATGAGCTTTGCCTTTACACATAGTGGGATTTTCATAATCACTTTACAATTTCTCTCAGATGCAGGACTTACGCGAACCCCCGTCTGCAGCATTATTGAATTAAAGGCCTCAGATATGATTAACTGTAATCATGGTGCCCCACATCAATCACCACAAACAAATTAAGCCACTTTATAAGCCATCAGTGATTATGAGGTGGTGCAGGGTCACGGCTTGTTTCTGGGCATGTAAAAGAGAAAGCGACTGGACATTGTTGTGGACTGACACGTCAGACGAGCCGTAGCTTCTGTTTAGTATTAAAGTTGTGCAGCTGACCAGTAGAACAACATGGATTAAAGTGGCAGCAATTGAACCGGATGAACTTAACAGCTTAATTTGCAGTTGGTATTTGCAAAACTCTCACAGACTTCTAATTAAACAAATCCCTTTGATTAGCTGTACCTGTAAACAACACCAGCTTACATTACATTTGCACTTCCATGCTATTTCTTACAAAATAGGGTGTGAAAATGTCTTGCAGCACTCCCTAAGTAACAAATATGTCACGTTATATAAAGAAAGCCATTTTAGTTGGCTGTTATTTGTGTGAGCTGCCTTAAGGTGTATATCACTTCACTAAACAGACAGGTTGTAATTTTTGGGAATTATGTATTTGGGACATTTGGTGTGCTATGCAAGAAATGAAACGTTTTATATTAAGGACTATTTTTATAGAGAGAAAGAGCGAGAAACACCCTGGAAATATCTAGGAATTGTAAAATTATGAATTCCAAGCCTAGAAAGGTCATGCAAATGAATAAAATGAATAAATAATAATATTAAATAGTGGAAGAGTGCAGGAAATTCTTAAAGTATAATTTTCTGTTATACATTTTACCAATGAATGAAAACAAAACAACAACAAAATAAATAAATAAATAAAACAAATTCAATAAAATAAAATAAATTTAATTTAAATTGCATTTAGCATAAATTATTATTATTATTTATTATTATTATTATTATTATTATTATTATTATTATTATTTTTATAAGGAATATATTTATATTCCCTATAAAAAGGGAAATATCCAGAAATTGTAAAAATGTAATTTCTAAGCCTAGAAAGGTCATGTAAATTAATCAAAATAATTTAAAAATAAAGATATTAGTGAAAAAGTATTACAATTATATATTATTTAACAATAAATGAAAACAAAACAAATAAATAAACGTAATAAAAACAAAATAAATTTAATAAAATTAAAATAATAAAATACAAATAAATGTAATTTAAATTGCATTTAGCATAAATGTATAATTATTATTGTAAGGAATATTTTTATATTACCCTGAAAAAATATATAAAGGTCATGTAAATTATTACAATTTATTAATAAAAAAAAGAAGAAAAAAAGTGAAAGAGTCCACAAAATTCTTAAAGTATAATTTTCCGTTATACATTTTAACAATAAACTAAAATAAACAAAAAATAAATAAATAAAATTAATTATATAAAATAAGAATAAGTAATAAAATTAGAATAAAATATATTTATTTTAAATTGCATTTAGCATAAATGTATTATTATTATTATTATTATTATTATTATTGGATATTTTTATAATCCCCTAAAACAAAAAACAAACAAAAATATGTCCAGGAATTGTAAAATTGTGATTTCCAAGCATAGAAAGGTCATGTAAATTAGGAAAATGAAATAAAGAAATTAGTGGAAGAGTCCAGGAAATTATTAAAGAACACATTTCTGTTTAAATTAAATCTTAAATTATGTTGAAATTAAGTTAAATTTAATTTAATTTAATTTGATACAAATAAAGTAAAATTAAAATTAAATTAAAATTATATTTACCATAAATGTATTATTATTATTATTATTATTATTATTATTATTATTATTGTAAGAAATAAATTAAATTTAAATTTTTTCCCCT
>NC_133385.1:14719441-14826941 GCF_049309525.1 Garra rufa
TAACTATTTTTATTGGGGCTCAATGTAAAACTAAATAAATAAAATAAATAAAACATATTTAAAATTGTTTTTTTATAAATAAATAAATAAATATACATCAATCAATCAATCAATCAATCAAAGCATTATTATCCTTTTATTGTCTGTTAAATTATATGACTTTGTATGAACTGTATGATATTCATTTAAAAAACATCCAAACAAAATTTAAAAATAAAATAATGTACATTTTTAAAGCCATTAAAAATGTCCCTTTCAAATAGTATTAAAGTTTTTCTCTGTTTCAAAATCATTTTTCTTTTCATCATCTTGTCTATCCTTACTTCTCACTGACCCTTAAGCTGACTGCAAAATTGTAGGTCACATGCTATTCATGAACGTATGCCATTCATTATAATGGCAAAAGGCAGCAATAATAGCATTATCTCATTTTACGGCTCAAAAACAGAAAAAAAAAAAAAACATCACTCCAGCCTAATTGCATGGACATATTCAGATTCAATTAAATACAGAAAATGAAACGGAGCCGGTGAAAGAGCGCATAAACAGAGGCCATGCAGAAACTCATTATGAAATCATCAATATCAGAATCACACAAATTAGTCGCCCCTTCTGCCGTCTTTTGTGGGGCGGCAGCCAGGGCCATAATAGTCAAGCTAAATTAAATTTTAATGTGTTTTTGATAAGCTTTGTCCATCTCTTTTGGCTTTGTAAACTTGCTCAGCAAGGTGATGTAATTTTCCCATCCAGATGAAACGAGTCAAGGGAGACGTCGAATGAAAATCTGACGTGGCGTAATTGCCGTGTAATGTTGTGACAGCAAAATGTCACACTGATTTTGTGGCTTGAGCCATCCGTGATAGAAGCTACTCACTTCATGCCATACTAACAGGTATTCGCTACATAAATGTATGATTAAGCAATACATTAAAACCTCCTTTTTCATATTCATGGTTCTTGTAGGTAACCGGCCATGTGTGGTGCTGACAGCAAGGGTTCATCCAGGAGAGAGCAATGCCAGCTGGGTACTGAAGGGCACGCTGGAGTTCCTGTGCAGCAGTGATCCAGTGGCCGAGAGCTTGAGAGAGGCCTACATCTTCAAAATCATCCCTATGCTCAACCCTGATGGAGTCATTAATGGCAAGTATGTACACACACACACACACACACACACACACACACACACACACACACGCACATTCTGTAAATAAACTTTATTCATTATTTTCAAATGACCTTTGTCTTCCGCTGTGTTGCACAGTATCTAGCAGTTTTTGAAGGCAAGAATATGTGCTATAATACAGGCTTCACTCATTCTGTGTTATCTCAGTAAGTGTTGTTTGACGAGGAACATTTGTTTGAGGACCTTTACATGTTTGTATGAAGGTGGTGCTTCTCTATCTTTCAGTTGTTCTCTCTGTCTTTAAATCGTACATTTCATATTTGAAGGCGAAATTTTCTTTAATTTTATCGTTCTATCTAGCTATCATTCATTTATACTATCTATTGTACGTTCATTCGTTTGTTCTATCTCTCTTTAGTTCTGATGTCTCAAATGACCTATTTTTAATTTGCTGTTTGTTCATTTATTCGTTTGTTTGTTCGTCTGTCAGTCTATCATTCTATCATTCTATAGTTCGATCTATCATTCTTTCTATCTTTCTATCGTTTCTATCTTTCTATCCTACTGTTTATTTATCTATTGTTCATTCGTTTGTAAATTCTTTTGTTTGTTTGTTCTGTCTTTAGTTCTGACATCTCATATTTGAAGGCAACAGTTACCTATCGTGTGTGTTTGTTCGTTCGTTCATCTATCAGTCTATCATTCTGTAGTTTGATCTATCGTTCTATAATTCTGTCATTCTAGCTAATGTTCATTTGTTCTGTCTATAATTCGTTTGCTCGATTGTTTGTTTGTTCGTTCCATCTCTGTATTTAGTTATAATATCTCATATTTAAAGGCAACAGTTATCTACAATTCTACTATCTATCTATCTATCTATCTATCTATCTATCTATCTATCTATCTATCTATCTATCTATCTATCTATCTATCTATCTATCTATCTATCTATCTATCTATCTATCTATCTATCTATCTATCTATCTATCTATCTATCTATCTATCTATCTATCATCTATCTATCTATCATTCATTTCTTTTGTCTATTTATTGTACGTTCATTTGTTTGTTTGTTCTATCTCTCTTTAGTTCTGACGTCTCAAATTACCTATTATTCATTTGTTGTTCGTTTATTTGTTTGTTCGTTTGTTCATCTGTCATCCTTTCTATCATTCTAACATCCTAGCTATTATTTGTTTATCTATGTTTGTTCGTTTATAAATTCTTTTGTTTGTTTGTTTGTTCTATCTGTCTTTAGTTCTGACATCTCATATTTGAAGGCAACAGTCACCTATTGTTTGTTTGTTCATTCGTTCATCTATCAGTCTATCATTCTGTAGTTTGATCTATCATTCTATAATTCTATCATTCTGGCTAATGTTCATTTGTTCTATCTATAATTTGTTCGTTCGATTGTTTGTTCGTTCTATCTCTGTATTTAGTTCTAATATCTCATATTTGAAGGCAACAATTATCTACCATTCATTAGTTTGTTTGTTTTGTCTCTGTCTATCTATCAGTCTATCATTCTGTAGTTCAATCTATCATTCTATTGTTCTATCATTCTATCGTTCTAGCTATAGTTAATTTGTTCGTTCTATCGTTCGTTTGTTCGTTCTATCTCTGTCTTTGGTTCTGATATCTCATATATGAAGGCAAAACATTCGTTTATTTTTTCGTTTTGTTCGGTCTGTCTATCTATCAGTCTATCATTCTATAGTTCAATCTATCATTCTTTCTACCATTCTGTCATTCTATCTATCATTTTATCGTAATAGCTATCATTCATTTGTTCAATATCTGACTTTAGTTCTGACATCTCATATTTGAAAGTAACAGTTATCTATCATTCATTCATTTGCTCATTCATTCGTTCGGTCTGTCTATCTATCTATAGTCTATAGCTGTCATTCTTTCTATCTATCGTTCTAGCTAACGTTCATTTGTTCTATCTATCATTCGTTTGTTCGTTCTCTCTGTCTTTAGTTCTGACATCTTATAGTTGAAGGACAACAATTATCAATTATCTAGTTTGTTCATTCGTTCTCTTTGTCTATCTATTTATCTATCTATAGTCTATATTTTGATCTAGCATTCTTTCTATCTTTCTGTCATTCTAGCTATAGTTAATTTGTTCTATCTATCTTTCGTTCATTCTATCTCTGTCTTTGGTACTGATATCTCATATTTGAAGGCAAAAATTATCTAGCATTCCTTCGTTTGTTCATTCATTCGTTCAATCGTTCTGTCTGTCCATCTATCAGTCTATCATTCTATAGTTCGATCTATCATTTTTATATCATTCTATTCTATCTGTCATTCTAATCTATTGTTAATTTGTTTGTTTGTTTGTTTGTTTGTTTGTTTGTTCGTTCTATCTGTCTTTAGTTCTGACATCTCATATCTGAAGGTAACAATTATCTGTCGTTCATTAGTTTGTTCGTTTGTTCATTCAATCGGTTTGTCTATAGTCTATTGTCTATAGTTTCATCTATCATTCTTTCTGTCATTCTAGCCATTGTTCATTTGTTCTGTCTATTGTTCGTTTGTTTGTTCTATCTCTCTCTTTAGTTCTGATATCTCATATTTGAAGGCAACAATTATTTACCATTTGTTTATTTGTTTGTTTGGTCTGTCTATCTGTCTTTAGTTCTGACATCTCATATCTGAAGGTAACAATTATCTGTCGTTCATTAGTTTGTTCATTTGTTCATTCAATCGGTTTGTCTATAGTCTATTGTCTATAGTTTCATCTATCATTCTTTCTATCATTCTAGCCATTGTTCATTTGTTCTGTCTATTGTTCGTTTGTTTGTTCTATCTCTGTCTTTAATTTCGATATCTCATATTTAAAGGCAACAATTATCTACCATTCACTCATTTGTTCATTCGTTCGTTCAGTCGGTTGGCTGATTTTTTATAAAATATTTAGTGTAAACATAATATATTCAGATAGAGAGATAGAGAGATAGATAGATAGATTTCCTTTTTGTCAGTGACAGGTAACACTATATTGTTTTAAACGAAAAATCTTTCCATCATAGCCTGCAGGTTATAAATGACCTCTCACTGTAATATCACTGTTGCAGGTCCGTGCGTTTGGCACTAGAATATTCATGATTGCCTTGGGCATCTGTAAGCAGGCTATTTCTTCCCGCCTGAAAGTTCAGTCACCATCTTGTCCAACAGAGCCGCACACATTAAGGCAGTCACCTTTTTGCCCTTGGAATTGAGTACTGAAATGAAAAAGACAAATGTCAGCGTGTTTTAATCTACCGGATATCGCCATATCTCCCCTGCTGTTCCTAGCTAGATAGTATTTACATGTGTAAAACCAATACAGAGGTCAACTCCATGGCCGTCCCTGTTTAAGAGCTCTCCTCCCCGGCTTATCAACACTCTATTCACAGCCAGGGAATGATCGATTCTCCTCGCGGCTTCCTCACAACCGAGGGTGACCTGATTTCCTTGCTGAGAGACTGGGGTCTCCTCCGTTGCGTGGCCTCCTCCTTATCTCCAGTCATGTGTACAGGAGCTTCTGTATGCAGCGCTATTGATCAGGCATGCTAACTGTATTAGAGAGGATGCTCAGAGAATGGAGGTGTAGATCAGTGGGCGGCGAGTTAAAGGACACTCGCTCTTTTCATCCAAGCCAGGATTTATTCCTCCAGTGACCTCATAACAAGTGTGTGGATGATAAAAACATGATCTCCTGAAGTTATAGGCTCCAAGTCTGGAACTTTGCAATAACCAGATTTTTGTGAACTTTGTGGTATTTATAGACAAAGAATAGAGGAAGTGAGGTCAAGAATTGATCTGTGTATGTATAATCGCAGTTCCAAGCTCCTAAAAGGATAGTTAAAAAAAAAAAAAACATTTACTCATGCTCTAATGCCATCACTTTTCCTCATTCTGTGTTGCTCAAGCGTGTTTGTTGAGGAACATTGTTTGAGGACTTTTCTATAAAGGTGGCACTTTACGTTTGATTTTTATGAAAGCCGTTTCAGCCACAGAGTAAAAAGTTAGAAAAAAAAAGGTAAGTGCAACCTTTTTCTCAGAACTGCATGACATAAACTCACAAATGAAATGACTTTTTTTTGTAAAAAAATGCGAGTTTGCATTTCGCAATTCTGACTTTTTTCTTAGAATTGAGACTTTTTTCTGACTTTTGTCAAAAATGTAAGTTTGCATCTTGCAGTTCTGACTTTTTTGTCAGAATTTTTAAATATAAACTCACAATTGCGAGATAATTCTCTTTTTTCTCGCAATTCTGACTTTTTTGTCAAAAATGTGAGTTTGCATCTCGCAATTCAGACTTTTTTTCTTGCAATTCTGTTTTTTTCTTAGAATTTTGAGATATAAACTCACAATTGCGAGTTAATTCGTTTTTTTTCACAGTTCTGACTTTTTTGTCAAAAATTCAAGTGTGCATCTTGCAGTTCTGACTATTTTCTTAGAATTTTAAGATATAAACTCAAAATTGCGAGATAATTCCATCTTATATTCTCGCAATTGTGACTTTTTTGTCAAAAATGTGAGTTTGCATCTCGCAATTCAGACTTTTTTTCTTGTGATTCTGACTTTTTTGTTAGAATTTTGAGATATAAACTCACAATTGCGAGATAATTCTGTTTTTTTTTTCATAATTCTGACTTTTTTGTCAAAAATGCAAGGGTGCGTCTTGCAGTTCTGACTTTTTTCTCAGAATTTTAAGATATAAACTCACAATTGCGAGATAATTCTACGCTTTTTCTTACAATTCTGACTTTTTTGTCAAAAATGCAAGTGTGCATCTTGCTATTCTGACTTTTTTTCTCACAATTCTGACTTTTTTGTCAAAAATGCAAGTGTGCATCTTGCTATTCTGACTTTTTTCTCACAATTCTGACTTTTTTTGTCAAAAATTTGAGTTTGCATCTCGCAATTCTGACTTTTTTTTTCTCGTAGTTCTCACTTTTTTCACAGAATTTTGAGATATAAACTTAGAATTGCAAAAAATAAAGCCAGAATTTGCGAGATAATTCACTCTTTTTTTTTTACAATTCTGACTTTTTTTGTCAAAAATGTGAGTTTGCGTCTTGCAATTCTCACTTTTTTCTCAGAATTTTGAGCTATAAACTCACAATTGTGAGAAATAAAGTCAGAATTGCTAAATAATTCAGACTTCTTTCTCACAATTCTGACTTTTGTCAAAAATGCGAGTTTGCATCTCACAATTCTGACTTTTTTCTCATAATTTCGAGATATAAACTCACAATTGCGAGAAATAAAGTCAGAATTGCTAAATAATTCAGACTTCTTTCTCACAATTCTGACTTTTGTCAAAAATGCAAGTTTGAATCTCACAATTCTGCCTTTTTTCTTACAATTCTGAAAAGAAAAATGTCAGAACTGCCAGATGTAAACTCGCAATTGCAAGAAAAAAGTTGTGAGATAAACAGTTGCAGTTACCTTTTTTATTTATTTTTCTTTTATTCAGTGGCAGACACTGGCTTCCATAGATTTTATTTTTTATAGAATTTATGTGCTTGTGTCATTTCCCAAACCTGTATGACTTTTTTCTGTAGAAAACATATATATATTTTATTTTTGTCCTTGCATTGAAAGTCAGTAGGTACATTTTGATGTTGTTTTGGACTGTGACTTTCATTGTATAGACAAAAACAGTTGACACATTCTTTAAACTATCTTCCTTAGTACAGGTTTGGGGTGACATAAGGGTGAGTAAATTAATTTAATTTTGGGGTTAATCTCTTTTAAGTGTCACAACACGTGCACCAGTGCAATCCCGCACTCTTATTGAACCCATTCAGTGTTTGTTTTCCCATGAGCCCCCACAAATTACCATGGCAAATTTAGATTTCACTTCAACAAAGCTCAAATTTTCCTTTAGGGTATTACTTCCTGTGTGGGGGGCCTTTATTAACAGTTTCAGGGGAGCTTGTTGCTTGGTGACAGGTCTGAGGTACGTGGGAGAGCATTTTGATGCCTTTAGCGCTGATCTCACATCCTCAGTAACACAGACGCCAGGTCTGTCGACACTGAAAGTGATGTAGGTGCAGTCAGGAAGCAATATTAATGCATGCATTGTGTATTTAGATAAATAACCTTGTAGTTTTATTCAATTTCTTACTGTTCATGTGTTCAAAAGCTAAAAGTTTAGCAACAGAATTCACAAATGCACCTCCATAAAGTCCCCCGCATGCTTAGAAAGCGGCAGAGCTCACCTTTAAGATTGGACGTCTTCTAAATATGGGTACTTTCGTCAGTTTCATTTATATGGTAATGCAGTATTGCATAGATATAAATACAGCGGTGTTGCAAGCCCTTTGAAATGGAAATGACAATGTGTGAAAAGGTCACATTTGCTTCCATCAAATTCATCACAGACTTTAGAAATTTCGAAGGGAAATATCCATAATGTAGGTCAAGGGGTCTGATGTTTTGTGAAACCCTGTGTCCCTTTTGAATCATATTTTAACACGGAGGAAAACGTGTTTATGAAGCTGTGAAAGCAGCGTTCGTTGTGAAATGCTATTAGCGCAAACCATTTTACAGTACTGTTAGATAATATAATATGATTACTTCAGACTCATATTGGTAGCTTACCAGCCATAAAATTAGATAATGACGACTATTTAGATAGAATACTTATACTTAAAGATGTATTTTCATCAAATTAGCATTATATACAGGCTATTATTTACTTCAGAAACGCACAAAGTGGCTACTGTTTGTGGCTAGTTTTACAATATATTTATTTTAAACTTCTCAAACGTTCAGGAATCCCTGAGAAGCACAGATGTTCACATTTTTTAAGTTTGCTGATAAAACGAGTGAAGTTTAGCTCTTATGGCACTGTTTATGTAGCATGTAGCGTAAGCATTCATAAATATCTGTGATTTTCTTATTGAAATGGAAAGACAATCCATTCAGCAATATTCTCAAATTTGTACAGGAACCTCAGAGAAGTACGTCGATGTACACATTTTTTGCATTTGCTGATAAAAAGTTTGAAGTTTACCTCTCTCAGCGTTGTTTATGTAGCATGTAGCGTTAGCATTCAAAGAGATCTGTGTGATTCTCTTGTTAAAATTGGAAAAAGACAATCTATAACTTTTTCTGACTGCAACAACTGGGAGATATAAATATTGTGAAATTATTACAATTTCCAATATTCTGTTTTAATATACTGTAACATGTAATTTATTCCTGCTATGCTAAGCTGGATTTCTAGCAGTCATTACCTCAGTGTCACAATGCAGCTATTGTTTGTGGCTAATTTTACAAAATATTTGTTTTAAACTTCTCAAATCTAGATGTAGTACGTAGATGTACACATTTATTTGAGTTTGCTGATAAAAAGTGTGAAGTTTAGCTCTCTCTGTGCTGTTTATGTAGGATTTAGCATTAGCATTCACATAGCTAATTCTGTGATTCTCTAGTTGAAATTGGAAAAAGACAATCCGTCCAGCAATCTTTTGTTGACTGCAACAACTGGGAGATATAAATATTGTGAAGTTTGTACAATTTCCAATAACTGTTTTCTGTTTTAACATATTTTAACATATCATTTATTCCTTTGATAACAAAACTAAATTTCCAACAGCCGTTACCTCAGTGTCACAATCCAGCTATTGTTTGAGGCTAGTTTTACAATATATTATTTTTAAACTTCTCAAATGTGTACAGGAACCCCTGAGAAGCATATATTATTTGAGTTTGCTGATAAAAGCTTTAAAGTTTAGCTCTCTCGGTGCTGTTTATGTAGCATGTAGCGTTAGCATTCACAGAGATCTGTGTGATTGTCTTGTTGAAATTGGAAAAAGACAATCCGCTCAGCAATCTTTTGTTGACTGCGGAGACCGGGAGAAGTGAACGGATGTGACTTGTGACAAACAGCAGTTTGGCGTCTGGCGTTATCTTGCCGAGCGACACGTTGGGGGGTGAGATTACAGAGCTCACTTCCTGCTCTTGCTTAGCATGGGACAAAACAAGAGGTGTGAACAGACTCAGGCGTTCCGAGGTTATATTTTCATCTCTGGGTGTATTCATCACACAGGCTGTTGTCAAAAGCGTCTGTCGGTAATGTCAAATAGAATTGGGTTTCCGACATTGTGAACTCCCATACGAATTGCACATCAGCTGTACATAGCCTGCAGCATCGTTTCCTAGTGTTCCTGATCAGCTTCCCTGCTCGTGCTGCTCTCAATAAAAGCTGGACTGGTAAACATGAAGCACTGATAAGTTCACTGGCCCACTGATGTGATTGTGGACTTAAATGTAATTAGGGGAGAACAGGGCACAACCTAAAACTTTTTGACTTTCTTAGTTTGTGTAAATTCACATGGGGTTCAGAGTATATTAATTTTACACTTGTCTAGTACAAATATGTTGTATTGTTTCATAATTAGAGTGTATACTTTTTCTTTATTTACCCCAAAAGATTGGAAGTCAAATGTGACAATATGCCCCATAGGTGGGGTACATTCTAAAATCTGATTGTAACATAAAATTATTAGCTTTTTAAGTTAAATATTGCATTTTTTAAGAATTAATTGTCAAATTGTCAAATTTAAGTTTGACAATTAACACAAACAAATAGACCACCCCAAATGCTTTACTTTTTTTGAAATAATTTCTGAACATTGACTCATGCACCTTATTCTTACGGTTTCTAATTAAAATTCAATATAAATAGTGTAAATTACACTACCACTCAAAAGTTCTTGATTTTTAATGTTTTTAAAGAAGTCTCTTCTTCTTCTGAGAAAGCTGTTCTTATGCCGCCCAGTGATGGTTTATCTGTGTCGAAATGCAAGAACAGAAACATTGTTTTTGTATTGCAGAAAACAAGATAAAAAATCTAAGAAAAACATTTTTTGCAGAGTAGTCTGTTGTGCACACGAGATAGTCTCTCGTGAGCACGCAGTATACTTTAGTGAGCATGCGATAATCTCGTGAGCAAGCAATAATCTCTCGTGAACAGGCGATAATCTCGTGAGCAAGCGATAATATTGTGAGCATGCAATAGTCTCTTGTGGTAAACATGAAGCAATAGTCTGTCGTGAACAACCGGTAGTCTTGTTAGCATGCCATAGTCTTTCGTGAGCAAGCGATAAACTCTCGTGGTCAGATGATAATCTTGTGAGCAAGCGATGATATTGTGAGCACGCAATAGTCTCTTGTGGTAAACATGAAGCAATAGTCTGTCGTGAACAACCGATAGTCTTGTGAGCACGCAATAGTCACATGAGCACGCAATAGTCTCGTGAACATGCGATAGTCTCTCAAAACCTTTCTTGTGAGCATGCTATAGTCTCTCATGGATGCAATAATCTCTCGTGAGCAAGCAATAGTCTCGTGAACACCCGATAGTCTCTTGTGTGCACATGATAACATCTTGTGAACGGTACAGTCTCGTGAGCAAGCAATAGTCTCTTGAGCACACAATAGTCTTGCTAAACCTTTCTTGTCAGCATGCAATAGTTTCTCGTGAACACGGGTTAGTCTTGTGAGCAAGCGATATTCTCTCGTGAGCGTGTGATAATCTCATGAGCAAGCAATATTCTCTCATGCGCACGCGATAGTCCCATGAGTATGCGATAGTCTCTCGTAAATATGATAATCTCGTAAGCATGCGATAGTCTCTCGTGGGCACGTGGTAATCACATGAGCATGAGATAGTCTCTCGTGAGCAAGCGATCATCTCTCGTGAACACGGTATAGTCTTGTGAGCGAGCGATATTCTCTTGTGAGCATGTGATAATCTCATGAGCAAGCAGTAGTCTCTCATGAGCATGCGATAGTCTCATGAGCATGCGATAGTCTCGTGAGCATGCGATAGTCTCGCAAAACCTTTTTTGTGAGCATGCGATAGTCTCTCGTGAATGCGATAATCTTGTGAGCACGCAATAGTCTCTCGTGAAAACGGGATAGTCTCTCGCATGCAAGCAATAATCTCTCGTGAAAACGATAATCTCTTGTGAGCAAGCAATAATCTCTCGTGAACACGGGATAGTCTCGTGAGCAAACGATATTCTCTTCCTGAGCATGTGATAATCCTATGAGCAAGTAATAGTCTCTCATGAACACGCAATAGTCTCGTGAGCACGGAATAGTCTTGCAAAACCTTTCTTGTGAGCAAGCGATAGTCCCTCGTGCAGACGCGGTAATCTCGTGAGCACGCAATAGTCTCTCATGGGCACGTGATAGTCTCTCATGCACATGCCATAGTCTTGTGAGCAACCAATAGCCTCATGAGCACGCGATAGTCTCTCAAGCGCATGCCATAGTCTCATGAGCGCATGATAGTCTTGTGAGCATGTGATAGTCTCTCGTGAGCATGCCATCGTTTTGTTGTAAGCATGCGATAGTCTCTTGTGTGCACCCGAAACGTTTCTTGTGCAGATGTGAAAGTATTTTTTTTATTATTGTAAATGTCCCTTTAGGGGCACAGTATAAATGTCTACACACTTTTGACCAATTTATTGCAACCTTGCTGAATAAAAGTTCCAAAAAGTCTTTTTTATGGGTATGGGTATTGCTTTAAAGGGTTGAATTTAGAGACTCAAGTTCTTAGAGAAGCTTTTAACATTTTTGCAGTCGGTTGTTTTTTGTGTTAGCATACTAAAACCCTCAGATATTTTTCATTTCTGAATTCAGACCATTTAAAGAGGTTATGAACTCCATTTTTTTATTATTTTCTTCTGTTCTCTGAGGCCCACGTATTACAGTATGTTCTCAAGATTTTTACATCAAAAAGCATAAAAATTTACAAGTAATAGGCCATTTTCTGTTTTGTTTTGACCCCTCACATCATAGTGCCACTTAAGATATTTTTAGACTAACAAGAACATTTGAGTTCTGAAACTTACAGGATGTTTTTATAGTACCAAGTAGTTATCAAAATATGTCCATTTGTACATTCTAGAGATTCCACATGCCAGAATCAAACTTTCAAACCTCAAGTTGTCCTTTGCTAGGCCAAATGGCAGACATTTTAATTCTATCTTAATTTCCCCCCAGCCAAGTATTTTGCATTCACTGGAGAGGACAGCTGTATCTGATTCACTGATTATTGGACATATTTGACAACTATTCCACACCTATTCCCCAGGCCAGAGTCAGCTTGGCACATTGCAACCATTTAGGGGCAATTCGCATGAATCATCGGGCCGACGTCTGGCACGGATCAGACTGCGCTCAGCACAGTCGAGCGGGCATCTGCCAGTGCTTTCTCTTAACGTGGCGAATAACCAGATGAGGCTCTCATAAGCCGCCAATGCTTGTGTGGGCTAACAACCCAGATATGGCATTGGATAAGAACGCGATCGGCTTGTTTGCTTGAATAAAGACTGTGTAAAACGGACCGGCAAACAAGCAATAAATCATGCTTTGTTAGTTCAGATGCAAGATGGAGTTTAATTATGCCTGAAATTGAATTTGTTTGACCACTGTGACTAGTGGAAACTTGAAGGGCTGTGATGTATAATTTTGGTTTGGAGAGTCAAGGGAACTTTAAAGGCTTTTCACCAGCCTGTCACAGAATGGTTGAAAAGGGTTTGGGCGGTAATGATCACAGCTGTCCGCCCGTACAAGCTGGGGCCGTGTACCCACACCAGCATATGTACCTTTTAACAGAGGTCTCTTTTGTGCATATGAGCTGGGATGCCAGTGCCTTTGAGTGTCGTGCGTTCACCCCATGGCATGTTCCAGAAAATTGGTTCGTTTGTTTAGGAAATGAGCTTGGTGGGTAGATTCTAGATTGTGATTGGTTGATCTGACACCTTTTATTGTATTCATATAGGACTCTTAAGTATACAAGGACTCAATTGGGACCATTTTCTCATCTTAATGAATACAGCACAAATTGTTGTTTTTAAAAAATAGGGTTTTATGTTTCAGATGCTCAGTTTTAGTTTGCATTTAGTGCTTAGGATAACAGTGCTCACTCAGCTTGTCTTTTTACGTTGTTCCAGACCAGTGTATATATATACTGTATATCAGTATATCATTATACAGTATACTATATCAGTATACAGTAGTCAACATTTGAAGTGGATCAAAATTTTTCATCTTAGGTTGTCCAAAACAACCAAAACAATAACTGTTCTTGTTTTAGGACAACTTTGATAAACTTTTTTAATCCACTTCAAATGTTGACTACTATATACACACATAAACACATGCACACTATGTTAAGTATTGTTATATTTTATATATTTTAATTTACTTTTTACTTAATTGTATTTTATTTAAATAGAAAATATCAAATATAAAAAAATGAAAAGAAAAAGATATTTTATTACTTATTAATATTGTTCTTATTTTATAGATTTTTTTTTTCTTTTTACACTTTAATTTATTTTATTTTGTTATTATTTTTGTATATGTTATATTAAGTTGTTTGTTTTATACACACACACAATGTAAAATAATATGTAATACATTTGTATTATTTTAATAATATTTTTTATATTTATTTTATTTTTTGTATTTAAAAAGAAAACACGAACATATTAAAAAAAGAAAATATTTTATGCTATTATTTTATTTCTATATATTTTATTACTTATTAGCCCGGTTTCACAGACAGGGCTTAGACTAAGCCAGGATTAGGCCATAGTTCAATTAGGACATTGAAATAATTTTAATAAACATGCTTTAGAAAAAAAACATTATTGGTGCATCTTGAGACAAAACAAAGGCACTGATATATTTTAAGAACAATCAGTGCAATTTTTTTTCAGTTGAAACAGCTTAGACTTACATTTTCTTTTATCAATGTTTTACTTACTTTTATTTATTTTCTTTTTATATATTAATTTATTTTTCCTTTTAATAATAATTCATTTTTTGTTTTTTGTTTTTTTGTTACTTTTATACAAGTTTATTTTATGTTTTTGCCTTTTATATTTATTTTAATATAGCATTACATTTTTTTTAAAGCATCTACATATTTAAATTACTTATCAGTGATCAAAGTATTGTCTATGTAATTAAGATAATCTACTCTTGTGTCATTCTTGTGTCACTTTTGTTTTTCTGCAAACCTCTTGTTAGCTCAGAATTTCACAAGAGAATTATGCCTTGATGTTTATAACTAGTAAGTGTATGAATTTCCATAACAGAGAGCCACCAAAACCTTGTGTTCCATTTAGTCTGAAGTAACTTGCCATCTATTATCAAGTTTTACTTTTCCTGCCCAAATGTACTCGGTGACCATGAGGAGGTGAGTCAGTTTTAGCTGTGCCCAGCACCACACCGAGCACTAATTCACTTCTGCAACTTTCTGCCTGTTGCTGACACTTGGGAACTCTCTGGTGACAGCTTTCAGGTAATGAAATAACCCAGCTGGGATATTCTTTACCCCTGTCAGGGACACAGAGTACAATACTGTCATGTCAATGGAAATGATTCAGCTCCGTAAAGTGAGAGCAATGCTGAAATATTTGGCCCCAGCAGGGTACGCTTTCTCTGGCTATTGAAGTCTTGGGGCGTGAAGTACCCTTGCCACTCTGCAGACAGGAAATTTGAGATAGCCTGACCCTGTTCAGATGCTGCTGCTGACGCAGATTCTGGCTTTATTCTCAAGGTATTGGCCGCCTGGACAAACACAGCACCTGCTGCAGCCAAGGAAGCGGGATGTTATATAGTACGTTTCTCATTCCGAGGAGAAACTGGCCTTAGATTTGCTCTACTCGCTATTTCACTCTACTCATCAGTATCAAGTTTATTATCTCAGAATTGTTTATTCTCAAATTATCAAGTTTATTATCTCAGAATCAGAATTGTTGCAACTGCGAGAAATTCAAACTCGTAAATGCAAGTTTGTATCTCGCAATTCTGACATTTTTTTCTCACAGTTCTGACTATTTTCCTCGTAATTCTGACTTTTCTCTTTTAATCGCAAGTTTTTACATCTTGCAGTCCTGTCTTTTTTCTCAGAATTGGATTTTATAACTCGCAATTCTGAGTTATAAAGCCAGAATAGTGGGATATGAACTCGCAATTGCGAGAAATAAAGTTACAGTTGTGAGATTAAACTTCTAACTTTTCTTGCAAATGCAAGTTTGTATCTTGCAATTCTGGCTTTTTTCTTGCAACTGCGAGTTTTTACATCTCGCTATTCTGACCTTTTTTTGTTTATATCTCACAAATCTAAGGAAAAAAAGTTTCTGTCTTGCAAACTATAACAGAATTGTGAGATAAAAAGTCACCTGACTTTTGCAATTCTGACTTTTTTTCTCACAATTCTGACTTAACTCACAATTGTGAGTTATAAAGTCATTTCTCGCAATTTCTAGTTTATATCCTGTTGTAAGGGTGGTTTCCTACAGTGGTTCAGGCTGTAGGATTGAAGAAGTGTTATCAGCACAATGGTATAAAGCCGTACTTCACTAGTCTATTACCACCCACCTGCCGCTTATACCAACGACGGAAATAGGCGCAGTTAGAATAGCTAAATATGTGGGAGAGCGTTGTTATTGAGTGACTATATTGTATTGCAATAGGTAGTGAATCAATGTTAAAGTTACATCAAGACTAGTTAGCACATCATTTATCATTAAAATGGTTTAATAACAATGTTTTGTTATGGTGACATGTAAATTGGTTACAAAATAGATGAAGGATGGTAAAAATAGACAGTTAATTGTACCCAAAGGGGGGGTAGAGAGAGAAAGAGAGCAGAGCCCCAAGAAGAGAGCTCCAGCAAAGAAAGAGAGAGCAAGGTAAAAAGAAGCGGCAGAGCAACAGTTACAATCTCATTTTATACTTTCCTTGACCATGTGACTGAAACCCAAATGTGAGACATTCAAACTGACCAATCAGCAAATTACAGCTTCACCCTCTGTAAAGGTGTGACAATTAGCAGACCCCCGATCATGTATACACTATCAGCTCCTCTGTGTCCTCAGGAGTGACAAATGACCCTTTTGTTTGGGGCAGGAAAGCAGAAGTCTTTGATAATTTTCAACCTTACACCGTTGTTCTGACTTTATAACTTGAAATAGCGAGTTTATATAATGCAATTCTGAGGAAAAAAAGTCTGAATTGTGAGTTTATATCTTGCAATTCTGACTGTAACTCGAAATTGCGAGAAAAAAAGCCAGAATTGCGAATTTGTATTATGCAACTCTGAGAAATTAATGTCAGAATTGCGAGATAAAAACTCGCCTGACCTTTTTTCTTGCAATTCTGACTTTTTTCTTACAATTTTGACGTAGTAACTCACAGTTGTGCGTTATAAAGTAATTTCTCGCAACTGCGAGTTTATATCTCGCTATTCTGACTTTATAACTTGAAATTGCGAATTTATATCTCGCAATTCTGAGAAAAAAGGTCAAAACTATGAGTTTATATCTCGCAATTTTGACTGTAACTCGAAATTGTGAAAAAAAAGCCAGAATTGCGAATTTGAGAAATAAATGTCATAATTGTGAGATAAGATTTTTTTTCTTACAATTCTGACATAATATCTCACAGTTGTTATAAAATATTTTCTTTATATCCTATTTTGACATTTATTCTCAAAAATTATACTAAAAATTATGAGTTTATATCTCGCAATTGCGAATTTGTATTATGCAACTCTGAGAAATAAATATCAGAATTGCAAGATAAAACTCACTTGACCTTTTTTCTTACAATTCTGACGTAATAACTCACAGTTGTGCGTTATAAAGTAATTTCTCGCAACTGCGAGTTTATATCTCGCTATTCTGACTTTATAACTTGAAATTGCGAATTTATATCTCGCAATTCTGAGAAAAAAAGGTCAAAACTATGAGTTTATATCTCGCAATTTTGACTGTAACTCGAAATTGCGAGAAAAAAAGCCAGAATTGCGAATTTGAGAAATAAATGTCATAATTGTGAGATAAGATTTTTTTTCTTACAATTCTGACATAATATCTCACAGTTGTTATAAAATATTTTCTTTATATCCTATTTTGACATTTATTCTCAAAAATTATACTAAAAATTATGAGTTTATATCTCGCAATTGCGAATTTGTATTATGCAACTCTGAGAAATAAATATCAGAATTGCAAGATAAAAACTCACTTGACCTTTTTTCTTACAATTCTGACGTAATAACTCACAGTTGCGTTGCGAAGTAATTTCTTTATATCCCGCTATTTTGACTTTTCAGTTGCAAGTTTATATTATGCAAATCTGAGAAAAAACTCTCTAAAAATCTCGCTATTCTAACTCAAAACTGTGAGAAAAAAAGCCAGAATTGCGAGATACAAACTCACCTGAACTTTTTTGTTGCAATTTTGTTGCAACACGCAATTGTGTGTTTTAAAGACATTTCTCACAATTGTGAGTTTATATCCCGCTATTCTAACTTTAGGACTTGCGATAGTGAGTTTATATCATGCAATTCTGAGAAAAAAGTCAGAACTGTGGGTTTACGTCATGTAATTCTGAGAAATAATTGTCAGAATTGCGACAAAAACTCACCTGACCTCTTTTCTTGCAAATCTGACTTTATTTCTCAAAATTCTGACGTAATAACTCACAGTTGTGCATTTTAAAGTATTGTATTTGTATTATGCAAGTCATGATTGTGAGATTAAAAAAAAAAAATCGCAGTTTCCAGGTACATAGTTAGTTCTGGTCATCATTTATTAGGCAGAGTGATTTTTAGTGTATGTTTAACAGTTCTGTAATGATTTCTTGTTTGTTTCACTCTATTTGTATGGGTTTTTTTAAACAATAAGTGGAAGTGAAATGTAATATTGTGTATTTCTTACTGAGAAGAGACTCTGGCCTTGAGTTTTCTCTACTAGCTATTTCCCTCTATTCATTAATATCTGTCTAACTAGATTATAGATGTTAAGGTCGTATGATACAAAATTGATTGCATTTACCCTCTCCGTAGTTTCCCGCTGGCCTTCACCTTTAACACCAAAACAAAAACCAACCGAAGCAATCCCTCCAAACAGGGCTTTGTTTCCTGGTTGTCCCTCTGGAAACCTGGAAACAGTTTTTGTTTAAACAGTCACTGTAATCTGCAGCGTACACCCCATCTGTCCTATCACCCTGTTTTCCAATGCCTGCAGCCACTCATTTCCGACCTCGTTGTTTGCTTTTTTCCTTTCATTCGTATGTTTTTCCCTAGATGGGATGAACAACAACAGAACGGTTGAAAACATCACACGGTGAGACGGTTTGTGCAAACGTCGATCGTGCTGTGATCGTTTTATGGTACATAACGCTACATGAAAAGGCAGCAAAGCTTGGGTTGATTCATACCGTGTCGCACATGAGGCGAACACAGATCGGGGGCGGCTTCCTGTCTGCGATCCCAACCCCGGAGATGCTTGGAAGTGGGCTGAGCTGTATTAAAATGTTTTGATTCATGGGGGCGGTCCAGCATGCGACAGTGACATATTGTGGAGGCCCCCGTGGGCTGGAGGCAGACAGGTAGAAGACAAATGGATATCGGCCCGTGCTGTTCATCATTCCGTTGGGCTAACAGTGACCACAGCCAACTTACCCCAGCCAAGCCCACACCATCTTCACCTCCTCCTTCCAGCTCCTTCTTCTTCTCTCTCTTTTTGTCTGAGTTGTTTGGTTTTGGTGCAGATGATGGCCACCCTGTGTTAATTTGTACAGTTTGTTTTTAGTTGTCAGGTACTGTCTTGATGAAAATGTCCTTTAAATGTAGACAATACCTTGTCTAGTCTAGCATAATTGCGAGTTAGATGTAACCTTTAGTAGGCTTAAAATTGTTAACAGTAAGAAAAAACATTTTGGTAACGGAAACATGCAAAATAAGAAATTGTGGAAGACTACCAAAATTATTTAGAGAAATTTTTACATTAATCAAATTTGTATGGTAGCCCGTTTTGCAAGTTTTGATCGCACAATTCTGACTTATTTTCTCGCAAATGCGATTTTGTATCTTGCAATTCTCACTTTTTTGTCACAAATGCAATTTTATATCTTGCAATTCTGAATTTTTTTTTTCAAAATTCTGACTTTTTTTTCTTGCAAATGTGAGTTTGAATCTTGACTTTTTTTCTGATTTTTTTTCTCACCAATTCGAGATTGTATCTCGCAATTCTGACTTTTTTCCTCACAATTCTGACTTTTTTTCTCACCAATTCGAGTTTGTATCTCGCAATTCTGACTTTTTTCCTCACAATTCTGACTTTTTTTCTCACCAATTCGAGTTTGTATCTCGCAATTCTGACTTTTTTCCTCACAATTCTGTCATGATCTGGGCTGTGGGTCTCCCCTCAGCCTCCTGAGGTCGCTGTTCCTACACTGCACTTCCTGATTGCATTCACCTGTCTTTGTCATTAGCACTGATTTCACTCACATCTGTTCACAATCATCTGGTCTTTAAGAACTCTCACCTTTCACTCCTGTTTCATGGCTGCATTGTCTTATGTCTTGTGTGTTAATTTGTGTTCCTGATATTCTTGATCTTGTTCCTGGTTTTGTTATTTTGTGTTTCAGTTTATGTTCAGTTTGTGCCGTGTTGGCCTTTTGGTTTGTTTTGTTATTATTTTCATTAAATATAACTTACCCTGCATTTGGACCCAGACATCATTTCCTCTATCTCACCGTGACAGAATGCAGCCATCCAAAATGGGTTCAGCGGGAAGGATTTTTTTCGGGGAGGCGAAGATTCTCCGTTTGGCGGCGGCGGCGGACGCGCGTTTGGGGGCGGCGACCACCCGCTCTGTTCCCGACACGACGGGAATGTCCTTTGAGGCGGCGTCGGCTACTCGCTTCGAGTTTATCTACGCCTGCCTGGCTGAGATGGACGCTCGTAGGGCCGAGACTGCACGGATGCGTGCCTGCTTTGCGGCGGGGGCGGAGAGGCTCTTCCGCGGGGAGACGGCGGTGTCCGTTGTCTCCGTTCCTGACGCGCAGGTGACCACGCCCTTTGTTCCTGACGCGGCGGTGTCTGCTATCTCTGAGGCTATCTCCGTGCCTGACGCGGCGGTGTCCGCTATCTCCGTGCCTGACGCGGCGGTGTCTGCTATCTCCGTGCCTGACGCGGCGGTGTCCGCTATCTCTGAGGCTATCTCCGTGCCTGACGCGGCGGTGTCCGCTATCTCTGAGGCTATCTGTGCCTGACGCGGCGGTGTCCGCTATCTCCGTGCCTGACCCTGCGGTGTCCGCTATCTCCGTGCCTGACACGGCGGTGTCCGCTATCTCCGTGCCTGACACGGCGGTGTCCGCTATCTCTGAGGCTATCTCCGTGCCTGACCCTGCGGTGTCCGCTATCTCCGTGCCTGACACAGCGGTGTCCGCTATCTCCGTGCCTGACACGGCGGTGTCCGCTATCTCTGAGGCTATCTCCGTGCCTGACGCGGTGGAGTCCGCTATCTCCGTGCCTGACGCGGCGGTGTCCGCTATCTCCGTGCCTGACGCGGCGGTGTCCGCTATCTCTGAGGCTATCTCCGTGCCTGACACGGCGGTGTCCGCTATCTCCGTGCCTGACGCGGCGGTGTCCGCTATCTCCGTGCCTGACGCGGCGGTGACCGCTCTCTCTGTTCCGGACGCGGCGGTGTTGTCCACGCTCTCTGTTCCTGACGCGGCGGTGACCGCGCTCTCTGTTCCTGACGCGGCGGTGACCGCTCTCTCTGTTCCGGACGCGGCGGTGACCGCGCTCTCTGTTCCGGACGCGGCGGTGACCGCTCTCTCTGTTCCGGACGCGGCGGTGACCGCTCTCTCTGTTCCTGACGCGGCGGTGACCGCTCTCTCTGTTCCGGACGCGGCGGACGCGGCGGTGACCGCGCTCTCTGTTCCGGACGCGGCGGTGACCGCTCTCTCTGTTCCGGACGCGGTGGTGACCGCTTTCTCTGTGCCGGACGCGGCGGTGACCGCTCTCTCTGTTTCTGACGCGGCGGACGCGGCGGTGACCGCGCTCTCTGTTCCTGACGCGGCGGTGACCGCGCTCTCTGTTCCTGACGCGGCGGTGACCGCTCTCTCTGTTCCTGACGCGGCGGTGACCGCTCTCTCTGTTCCTGACGCGGCGGTGACCGCTCTCTCTGTTCCGGACGCGGTGGTGACCGCTTTCTCTGTGCCGGACGCGGCGGTGACTGCTGGCGTTCCTCTGGCGGCTATGCCAGCTCACGTTCCTCTGGCGGCTATGCCGGCTCGCGTTCCTCAAGTTCAAACTTTTTTCTTGCAATTCTGACTTTTCTTCCAAATCTGACTTTTTTTCCTCAGAATTGTGTGATATAAACTCACAATTGCAAGTTAAAAAAATCAGAATAGTGCAATATAAAGTCACAATTGCGAGAAATAAAGTCAGAACTGCAAGATTTAAATGTAAACTTTTTTTTCTTGCAAAAGCGAGCTTGTATCTCACAATTCTGACTTTTTTTCTTTCAATTCTGACTTTTTTTCTGATTTACAGTGCGAGTTAAAGTCAGAATAGTGGAATATATACTTGCAATTATAAGAAATAAAGTCAGAATTGCGAGATTAAAATTCTGACTTTTTATTTCGCAAATGCGAGTTTGTATCTCTCAACTCTGATTTTATTTCTTAGAATTTTATTTCTTAGAACTCTCTCTGTTCCGGACGCGGTGGTGACCGCTTTCTCTGTGCCGGACGCGGCGGTGACTGCTGGCGTTCCTCTGGCGGCTATGCCAGCTCACGTTCCTCTGGCGGCTATGCCGGCTCGCGTTCCTCTGGCAGCGGTGCCCGCTGACGTTCCTCTGGCAGCTATGCCAGCTCACGTTCCTCTGGCGACTGACGTTCCTCTGGCAGCTATGCCAGCTCACGTTCCTCTGGCCGCTGGCGTTCCTCTGGCAGCGAGGCCAGCTTGCGTTCCTCTGGCGGCGAAGCCAACTCACGTTCCTCCGCTGCACGGGCCTGGCCCGCCATCCCTCCCCCTGATTCACCTTCCACCGTTCCTCCTCCCTCCAGATGGTTTGTTTTGTTTTTTTTCGTTTCGTTGGAAACGTCTGGAAGCCGTTTCCTAGAGGGGGGGTAATGTCATGATCTGGGCTGTGGGTCTCCCCTCAGCCTCCTGAGGTCGCTGTTCCTACACTGCACTTCCTGATTGCATTCACCTGTCTTTGTCATTAGCACTGATTTCACTCACATCTGTTCACAATCATCTGGTCTTTAAGAACTCTCACCTTTCACTCCTGTTTCATGGCTGCATTGTCTTATGTCTTGTGTGTTAATTTGTGTTCCTGATATTCTTGATCTTGTTCCTGGTTTTGTTATTTTGTGTTTCAGTTTATGTTCAGTTTGTGCCGTGTTGGCCTTTTGGTTTGTTTTGTTATTATTTTCATTAAATATAACTTACCCTGCATTTGGACCCAGACATCATTTCCTCTATCTCACCGTGACAAATTCTGACTTTTTTCTTGCAAATGCGAGTTTTAATCTTGCATTTTTTACTTTCTTTTTCACAATTCGGACATTTTTTCTCGCAAATTTGAGTTTATACAGATCTGGCCATTTAAAATGCGCGCGGGAAGTAAAGTGGTCTCGCGTGACGCCGGTGTATTCCAAGGGAACACGGAAAATACAATGACATAGGAAAGACATGATCAGTAGGGGGCAGTCATGTAACGCACTGGACTGGAGCGGCAGCAAACATCGCTCTAAGCCCGAATGACTCGTTTGTACGGTGACCTGGAGGGGACATCTTCTTCGGACATTATTCGTTTATATTCGTTAATTTTCCTATCATTTCGATCTCATATATATATATATATATATATATATATATATATTCATCTTTTTTCTAATTAATAGATAACCTATAAAGTGTTTCATTGTCGAGTGAATCATTCACGTTCCATTTGTAAATCGTTTATGGTCACACACGGGCATTAATACAATCATAAAGGCAAAACTTTATTGGCATAATTGTCGTTTACAATATTTGCTAAATATATGGCAAATAGGATATACAGAACGTTATTTAGGTTAAGCGATTCACAATAAACAAAAAAGTAGATAGCTCTAAATCACTTTATTATTAATAGGCTACTATTATTTTAATATCTGGTTAGGGCTATTTATTTTTAACACCTGACAATTATGCCAATAAAAATTTTGATTGTATTTCTCCCCGTGTGTGACGATAAATTAGCATGTTTTCATTTACAAATGAAACTACGTGAATGATGCATTCCTCAGTAAAACAGTTTAGTAATTATATAGTCTAGTCTATTAATTAGACGAAACAAAATAAAATATGTTCAATTCAACCTTTAAACTACATTCCAGTAAAATTCAGTCATATAGCATATGTCAAGCATTTACAGTATCATTTACATGAACGTTAAGTAAAGAGAGCAAAATTAAGGGTGGGGGAAACGAATATAAACGAAACTAAAAATATATACAATAATAACTGGCTAATAGTAATATTATTACTAATAGTAATAATAATGATAATGATAATAATATTAATACCAACACGGAAAAAAATACTATCAGTTAATATAAGGAATGTAGGCCTATTTCACTGTGTGACAATAAATTATTTCCAAATGAAACTACGTGAATAATTCACTCTTCAATGATTTGTATATTAATTGCAATTTGCAATTGTGTTAAGTGCACTTTTGGGAAAGGCACGTGAAACAATAACGAACGCTCACAAAATGAAAACGCTTTTAAGCACTAAAATTAATCGAAACGCAGCCCAGAATGTTATGTAAAGAGATCAAAATGAAGTTGAAAATAATGGATATAAACGAATAATACGGAAAAAAAGAGGATCAGTTAATGGACAAGACTGTGTGTGATGCATGAAATGTTTCTTGTAGGGCTTTTTAATTGGAAATACATGTAATATTTATTCATGATACACTTGTGAATGCTGTCTAAATCGCGCACAGACAGCATTGGCATATACAGCAACGCCTATATAATTATGTAATATTGTATTAATTTCTATAACAATTAATATAATAATTTCTTAACTCAAAATGAAATATTAATAAACCTATCTCTGATAATCCCGGGCTACTATGCTCACTCAGGTTTATTTATGCATTAAACTCGTGTTTATGCATTTTTATCAGTATTATCAGTATTATTTTATGTTTTTGATAACAGCAGATTCTGAACAACAACGTTAAAAAAGCTTATTTATTCAAGTGATCATTAATGTACATTTTATTTTCATTTTACAGTTTTGCCAATGCTTAGACATTTTTAAACAACTTTATACATCGTTACATTCCAGTATGTCCACCCTGATGTTTCACCACAGCCGGAAGAACTTTAAACAGTCTGTTTATGTACTTGTTGCATGCCACTGCTGTAAGTTCCTCAAACCAGAATTTATTTATGGCATCAATTAAGTCAGACTTTGTAGTTGGTTTTGCTACTTTTCGAATATAATCTTTCAGAGCATGCCACACCATTTCAATGGGATTCATGTCGGGGGATTCGGCGGGAGTCTTCACCCAGTTTACACCCTGTTCAGCAATGAGTCTGCCTGCAGCAGTGTGCTTCGGGTCATTGTCCTGGAAAAAACGGTGATGTGCTCCGAAGTTTTCCCTAATGTATGGGGCAGCAGTTTCTGTTACAATAGCATTTTCAAAGAAAGACCGGTCCATTATGCCTTCGAAGATTGCAATCGGTCCCGGACCCAGTCTGGATATTGCTCCCCAAACATGAACTTTTAGCGGGTGCTTTGGCTTTGGTTTAGACACGTGTCTCCCACTTCTACGAAATGACATGGTGGCAAAGCGGTCCAAAGCCACTGTTGTTTCATCAGTGAAAATTACATCGTGAAATGACTCCTTCTCAGCAATCCATTTTTGGGCTTGTTGGAGACGTAACTCTTTATTTTTGTCTCTGATCATGGGACAATGTTGAGTTTTCCCATACTTCCACCCAAGCTTTTGCCTTATCCTCCGAATGGATCGCTCGCTTATTTCCACTCCGCTGTCACGCCATAGCTGTTTTTTCACGGAACATGACACCAGTTCATCATTCTGATGAGTGATATTCTCTATGGATAGGACAATGTCTCTAAAATCAAGGGCAAAACAGAAAATAGTTAAACATTTGACAGTTTATGCATAACCACCACTTAGCATTAACCGGTATTTAGGCCAGTGTTTGTGTTCGCGTCATGCAGTGGGTAACTTACTCCGTTATTTTGCGAGGATTACGTTTGTGTGATGATCTTTCTTTGTAGCACTGATCTATAATAGAGAACATTATATATATGTATGTATGTCATTATATAGATCAGTGCTTTGTAGTGTCTCCGGATAGTGCTCAATGTAGCGTGTACACCAATGGATTTCAGATGTCGGGATATTTCTTGAGTAGAACTTCCAGCAGACCTCATCACCCTGATGTCTTGGGAATGCAGCTTGCTGATTTTGGTCATTTTGAGATGACTTTACAGATGGATGGACTGTATATATTCGTACAGTGTGTCAGGGGTGTGGACACTAATGTTTTGTGATAAGAGGGTGTATCATAGGTGGAGCGTGTGAGGAAAGCTTTCCCCTTTTCCCTGGCATGCATTTGAATGCTGAATCCGCAATTAAACCGAATGCTACACAGTTGGACCCCCCCAAAAACAGTCTCAATAAAATGTTGATTACAAGGCAAAACAGGCAGCATTCACCCCCCATCCCCATTCGGCTATTCATAAACATTTCGCTCTTTATACTGCCGCTGATCGCCTCATTAACTGCTACTTTTAAAATAACTGAAAAAAACAAATAGTTCCCACTTCCCTTTGTGTCGAAATTGACACGGCTCATGGCTAGTGTTTGCATATTTCTTTCTATTGTGCAACCAGATTAGTGTTATATACTGTGCTGATAGTTCTGATCATTTTTATTTTTTTTTTATCGGACAATGCAACCTGAACTTTAAATTCAAAGTAGCCTAAAATAGCTGGATCTGCCAGTCTCAACTCCCGTTTACTCCACCGCCATCTAACAGCATTTTCACACCAGTGATACTAAATATTCTTGCAAACTGTCTAAACTTCAATATACAGTACATGAAGACACTAGAGGTTTTGCGATGTACACTGCATGAAAAAAGTGGTTTTCGTCATTTAACGACACTGTGAATTGTCGCAGAAGTTTCAGGTTAATGGCTGTTCACAGGAATGCGCAGTTAGCACAGATAATTGTAGGGAACTGCCAAAAATTGATGTGGAAGGCTTAGCACCTGACACCCCCCATGATTCATGTCACCTTGGCCTCGGTGTAGCTTTTATATGTAAATGATTACTGGAGCTATACAAATGCAAACCAGGGGAAGGGGGGTGGCTTGAGACTCACTGATCTAGAGCTGGCTAACTGTAGCCTTCTTTGACTCAACTACACATAACACCGCGACATGCAATAAAATTATATTTTTCATGTGAAACAGTTTTTTAAACAGATATCATTTAATATTTTTAAAGTGTATATTAACATTTGTGTGTACACATTTTGTTCTATATTTTGTTCTTGAACTATATTTTCTCTATTTTCATCTATCTATCTATCTATCTATCTATCTATCTATCTATCTATCTATCTATCTATCTATCTATCTATCTATCTATCTATCTATATACGCGCACGCACGCACACAGATGAAAATATATAGAAAATATAGTTGTTGGTATATCGATATTTTCAAGACAAATATAACAACAACTACATTTTCTTTTCATTAATGAAAGCCAAGTCAGGCCAAGCAAATTACAGAACAAAATATATTTTTATTGTATACAATTTACAAATAGTAAAGCAAATGATCACTTAACAAATATTAGAACATTTTAGACCTCAACCACTGTACATAGTGGCATGACTATAGTCACTTTTTCTGTTGTTGTACTTAATTGCACCGTGGATGTATTTGACACACATCGTCCAGCAATGCGCTCAACAGGGAGAAATGATGCACTGTATTGTTATCGCCATTGCAAGCAGCGAATAAAATCTAAACAGTGACGTAAAAATGAAAGCAGCAAGCAAATTACAAGAAAGCAGAACGTCTTCATCTATATGTTTTGGATTCCGCGCTTTGATTCAGGACCTAGTCTGTGATTGGACAAATCGTCGACGTCACGTTCATGAACTCGTCCGTGATTGGACAAATCGACCACGTCACGTTCATGCCGCCCATGCCGTTTTACGGTCTTGTGGTCATCTCCTCAGTCTGCTCGCGAAGACCATTCGCTGTCAGCGCACCTGGTTGATGCTGATTTCGGTGTTCCTGCTGCAGCCTCTACACCACTGACTGTCCGGACGCTCAACCTACAAACCAGCCCAGATCATTCGTTAGCGGGCTCAACATCAGAAGGATTAACCAACAACCCAGTGGTGACGAATCCGATGCTCCATAATGAAAATTCGCCGAATCAAGATTATTCACGGGTTTCTCCTTCCATCATGACATCATTCCATTTGAGATTGCCTGAAACACCAACAAACACCTCCCATTCTCATCACCATCATCGTATTCGCCGGTCTCTCATGCAGGGAGTAATCCTTCCAGATGTACATTTAAATCATGTTTCAGTAGAGACCGAGAATAAACTGTATCTGGAATCAACAGGACCAGACGGGAAACCAAGGGCAGATCGTTTCGCTGTTCTTTTGTTTAAAAGGTTAATTCCCCTCAACCTTTATCAGAACTGGGCAGGTTCTGTTAACTTTGACGGCTCCAGGGGGAAAAATGCACTACCCAACAACCTTCGTCAAGCACTTTCAGATGCTGTTGGTCGGAGATTCAACCCCGCAGTTCGTGACTGGAAGCTGATAAGAGACAGACTTAACGAACTTCTCCGAAATAGAAGAACAACTTTTCCACTTTTTTAAAAAGTAAAAAGTAAAAAAATATATATGTTTAAAAACTTGCAGAACTCACTGGAGCACTTGTGATACTGAACAATTGTATCCATTGTCAGTCACATAATAAAAGCCTTATTGTTTTGAAAAATGATCCTTCTGTTTATTTGTTGACATTATTTTTAATATTAGGATTATAATACTAGGGTATAGTACTTACATTGACATTAGGCCAAATCTAAATGGTTCCCTTTCCTTTTATGTATTAAAAAAAAAAAAAAACTTCATTGGGCAGCGCGACATCATAATGTACAGCACAAAATGAAATAAAAGGAAATACTACTACTACTCACAATAATACATCAAATAATTTTTTTACACTCTAAACTATAGTTTATATTTCTCCTCTTGCACAAATCAATAAAATCAAGTGTATCTAAAATTGTATAAATGGTATGAAAAAGACGAGCTACCTCTCAAACATGTAAATCTTCATTTGCTGTGGCTTTAAAATATTGAATTTTATAATGTATTTTGTAATTTTGTACTTGCTATTTATTGTTATTTTTAAATTAATTATTTTGATTGCTCAGTGTTTGCGCGCCCTGTAATAAATTGTTTAGTCGGCGTATAACACAGCATGTGATGGAGTGCCTCGTCTTATTAGTTTTTGTTAATAAATGCTATATAAGTTAGTTTTATTTTATTTTTGTTATGCTGTTTAATTAAAAATAACAAATCCATCTTTTAAGAATTTGTTTTAATCTTAAAATTGATAGGTGTAGCCAATATGTAAGCAAAACCAAGATCATGAATTCAAAAGTAAAAGTGAAAAGCATCCTAGACATTACAATAGCGGAAATCCCGTTCACAAAATTAAAATAACTAGGCCTACTAACAAATATGCACAAAAGGGGGTTGAATGTTAAATACGTTTCCATAAAACAATACATTATGATAACAGACAAACTATTTATCAACAATGAGCTTTGATTAAGCCCATGTTGAAGAAACAAATAAATAAATAAAAATGAAACTAAAGCGCGACCAACTGAGAGCGTTATGCCGCGTTCCAGGCAACCCGTTACCCGTGTTTTTCCAAACTTCTACCAGTGAAAGTGCACTGGAACGGCAGTTAAAACCGTGAATTCCCACCCGTGAACTCGTACTAGATCGACGCACTCCCAGTTCCCAGTTCTGACATGACTTAGCCCAAGAAACAACAATAAAGGGGTGCGGTGTTTATGCAAGTGGCACACGGTGGAAAAATAGAGTAATATTTAGGACAATTTAACGTTGCAATCAAATTATTAATACTATAAAAATAATAAATTCTTGGCGTGACTTGCTTGGAACGCTACAAAGTTCTTTGAAGACGTGATTTACGAGCTCAAAAACCTGCCTGGAGCGCAGCATTTGTGTATCCTGTCACAAAATATGGCGAAAAATCCTACACAAGGGGAATAGTGTGATTAAGGTGTGTACATGTCTTCCATAATGCGACTAAAATAGGAATACTCCACCTGTCTTAATTCGATTTGTGTTTACTCAAAATATGACTTTAGTCGGATTAAATTAATTAAAATATATCATTTTACATGGTTACTTCTTAATCAGAGTATTTAATCGCGTTAAAATCGGAATATTGTTGTCCATGTAAACGTACTTACTGTCGAGTATAAAACTTTTTTCGCAGTACATCCATTATATTTCCATGTTACACTTTTAAGACGTATAGCCCTGCATTTTAATCCGTCAAAGATCAAATGCGGGCTAAAATTATGTTTTAACATTCAGTGGTGATTAAAAAAAAACTTGCAGCGCTGGTGGAAACACGGTCCTGTCAGCAGCATTGAGCGCACGTTCAGCACAGCTTGGAAGGGTTCCTTGTTTAAAGCTTGCCACAAAACACTGGAACAAGTAAATACCTTGACTGTCAAACAGTAAGGAGATATTTTAATTATTTATTTAGAAACTACTGTTTTCTGAGTCAGTGATGATGCAGTTAACAGTCCTCCTCAAATCCTCGTTTTTTTTCGTTAAGTAGTAATTTAAGTCTTTCTACATATTTATTTATCATGTCTGACAAAAAATAGTGGTTACATATTTTCCACTGAAAAAAATGTAACTGATCGAGCTTGATCCTTCATGTCCTAAAAATGTGTTTTGCACTCTCCGCACAAACGATTGGCACCTAATAGCACACATTTATATCTCTTAGTATTTAAATCTTTTGTTTTACATCTATGGATTTTATTTTAGCCAATTCGTGATTTGAGAAGGCAAATTGAAAAACAGAGTAGGTAAACTCACTGTCTGCCGCTTGGTCTTTAAGAAACAAAAAGCTTACGTTTAACGAACAAAAATGCTCCAAACTTTTTTTTTCTAAATTACCTTAATAAAAAAGAAACGAAATTATAAATACTTTGCCGTTACATACAGAATGAAATACAGACGTAAATACTGTCCAAATATCCCTCTTTGTGCAGGGTTTGGCTACAGAATGTTGTTCCTTGCGCCACCTGGTGGATATTGTATGAAGTGCAACCACGTTGTAAAAAAATCTAAAAAAGCCGCTGCGGCATGACGCGTGGCCTCGCGTGCCGAATTGCAGGCTGCCGCGTGAAAATAGACGCATTTTTAATGGCCAGATCTGTATCTCGCAGTTCTGACTTTTTTTCCTCACAATTCCCACTTTTTTCTCACAAATGCGAGTTTGTATCTCGCAATTCTGACTTTTTTCTCACAATTCTGACTTTTTTTACTCAAAATTCTGACTTTTTTCTCACAATTCTGACTTTTTCTCGCAAATGCAAGTTTTAATCTTGCATTTTTTACTTTCTTTTTCACAATTCTGACTTTTTTCTCGCAAATTCAAGTTTGTATCTTGCAGTTCTGACTTTTTTCCTCACAATTCTGACTTTTTCTCACAAATGCGAGTTTGTATCTCGCAATTCTGACTTTTTTCTCGCAATTCTGACTTTTTTCTGAAAATTCAGACTTTTTTCACACAATTCTGACTTTTCTCGAAATTCTGACTTTTTTTCTCGCAAATGCGAGTTTTAATCTTGCATTTTTTACTTTTTCACAATTCTGACTTTTTTTCTCACCAATTCGAGTTTGTATCTCGCAATTCTGACTTTTTTCCTCACAATTCTGACTTTTTTTCTCAAAATTCTGACTTTCTCGCAAATGCAAGTTTTAATCTTGCATTTTTACTTTCTTTTTGACAATTCTGACTTTTTTTCTCGCAAATCTCACTTTTTTCACACAAATGCGAGTTTGTATCTCGCAGTTTTTCATTTTTTTCTCGCAAATGTGAGTTTTAATCTTGCATTTTTTACTTTCTTTTTCACAATTCTAACTTTCTCACAAATGCGAGTGTGTATCTTGCAATTCTTTTTTCTTACAATTCGGACTGCTTTTCTCTCACAAATGCGAGTTTGTATCTCACATTATGATTATGATTATGACTTTTTTTGCAAATGGGAGTTTGTATCTCGCCATTCTGACTTTTTTTCTTACAATTCTGACTTTTTCTGAGCTCACAAACTCGCAATTGCGAGGAAAAAATAATTGTGAGAAAAAAAGTCAGAATTGCAAGATATAAACTCGCATTTGTGAGAAAAAAACGTCTCTGAGTTCATATCATGCAATTCTGAGAAATAAAGTAAAAAAAAATAAATAAAAATAGTCTGACTTTTTTTCTCGCAAAAGCAAGTTCAAACTTTTTTCTCGCAATTCTGACTTTTCTTCCAAATCTGACTTTTTTTTCCTCAGAATTGTGTGATATAAACTCACAATTGCAAGTTAAAAAAATCAGAATAGTGCAATATAAAGTCACAATTGCGAGAAATAAAGTCAGAACTGCAAGATTTAAATGTAAACTTTTTTTTCTTGCAAAAGCGAGCTTGTATCTCACAATTCTGACTTTTTTTCTTTCAATTCTGACTTTTTTTCTGATTTACAGTGCGAGTTAAAGTCAGAATAGTGGAATATATACTTGCAATTATAAGAAGTTAAGTCAGAATTGCGAGATTAAAATTCTGACTTTTTATTTCGCAAATGCGAGTTTGTATCTCTCAACTCTGATTTTATTTCTTAAAATTGTGACATAAACTTGCAATTGCGAGTTATAAAGTCCAATTCTGAGGGGAAAAAAGACTGATATGTTCTCAAAATTCTGAGTTTATATCTCACAATTCTGACTTAACTAGCAATTGTGTGTTATAAAGAAATAGCGGGAAAAAATTACATTTACCTTTTTTTTTATTATGTGGCAGAAGCAATGTTATTAAGCAACATTGTGATATTAACAATTATGGCAATATATCACATATAACAAAGGTAACTTTGACCATTCAGTAAGAATTATTTTTTTTATGTACATTATTATTAGCCGTAGTATTATTTTACCCTGAGGCAGAAACAGACATTCATAGAAAACATTTCGAAAGATATTAAACATTCATTTGTTTTGAAAGCATTTTTGATGGACTATACGATAGTGGCGTTCGCATCGGTCCAAGAAAAAACTCATTTATTTTGGTTTCAGTTCATTTATATCCATTTATTTTCTTTTTCACTGACTAGAAAATAACTCTCTCCACTCTTTAGGCTCAGACCACTATCATTTATTATCTTGTCTTTGAAAAGGGTTTTTGTTGGTTTTACCTCTTATTGGTAGTTTTAGGAGACTAAGAAGCCATAATGTGAGTCAACAATCAATAGCCTTTTGATATTGACCAGCGTGAGGCGTAACTCATCAGACAGTCCTACGGGCCGCTGAACGGCCATATTTTTCACATCTGGAGGCGCTCATTGTGTGGTAATCTCTCACGGTGAGCTCTCATGTTCATAAGCTGCTGAATGTCACCCTAAAAGAGAAGCACACGATGAAAGGGTATAAAATGGAGGGGGAAGGAGAGGTCACGCACAACTGAAGAAACCGCTCCCATCCAGAACGAATGGCTGTGACCTGGGGACATCCATCTAACTGCTTTTCTGTAGCTGCTGGTGGCGTGAAGATGATCCACTAGCTCGATCGGATGAAAGAACACCACTACGGACATTAGCTGATTTATTTAGACAAAAATGTCACTATCCATACCACGCAAGGTAAATTAAACGTAACCAACACCTTGAAGTGCAATATCTCCAGGGAGTGATGCTTGATCCGTATCGAGCGTCTGACCTTCTGCTTTATAATCTATCCATTTGTGTTCTACGCTTGGATCCGAAACCAACCGTCCCCTATTATCAGGGCGCTTATGTATGTTGATTATTTTTTTCTAAGCGACCATAAATTCGGACTATTGATTATCTATACTTACTACAGAAAATATGTCGATGCAATTCTAATGGCTTCCATGGAAGCAGAAGTGTTGCTTATTAAAGATGCAGAAAGCCTGGTCGAAATGTCAGTTAATCAGACGAACAAGCCACGTGCAGTGAATTGCGAAGTCCTCTTTGGGTACAATTGGTTTCCTAGCTATATTAAGGCACATAACAATGCTAATGTTAATTATTTGACCAAACTTAAGAGGGATCATACAAAATGCATGTTATTTTTTTAAATAAGATATTCTACATAAAAGACGTTTACATACACTCTTAAAAATAAAGGTGCTTCAAAAGGTTCTTCAAGCGATGCCATAGAAGAACCATTTTTGGCTCCACAAAGAACCATTTAGTCCAAGGTTCTTTAAAGAACCTTTTCTTGCTTACCTTTTTATAATCTGAAGAACCTTATTTGCCACAAACAGAAACAGAAAGGTTCCTCAGATGTTGAAGGTTCTTTATGGAACCATTTAGACAAAAAGGTTCTTTTATGGCATCTTGAAGCACGTTTATTTTTAAGAGCCAGTACAGTCCACAAGAGAAAACAATAGTTGAATTTAGAAAAATTATCCTGTTCAAAAGTTTACATTTGATTCTTAATACTGTGTTGTTACCTGAATGATCCACAGCTGTTTTTTTTGTTTGTTTGTTTAGTGATAGTTTTTCATCAGTCCCTTGTTTGTCTCGAACAGTTTAACTGCCTGCTGTTCTTCAGAAAAATCCTTAAGGTCCCACTAATTCTTTGGTTTTTCAGCATTTTTGTGTATTTGAACCCTTTACAAAAATGACTGTATGATTTTGGGATCGATCTTTTCACACTGAGGACAACTGAGGGACTCATATGCAACTATTACAGAAGGTTCAAACGCTCACTGATGCTTTAGAAGGGAGAAACAATGCATTAAGAGCCGGGGGTGAAAACTTTTGAACGGAATGAAGATGTCTACATTTTTCTTATTTTGCCAAAATATTATATATTTTTTCATTGAGTACTGCCCTTCAGAGGCTACAGAAGATACTTACATGTTTCCAAGAAGACAAAATAAGTCAAATTTATCCTGACCGTTAAATTCCAAAAGTCCCCCCCCCCCCCATCTGTTAATGCATCGTGCTTACTTCTGAAGCATCAGTAATTGTTTGAATCTTCTATAATAGTTGAGTCCCTCAGTTGTCCTCAGTGTGAAAAGATGGATCTCAAAATCATACAGTCATTGTTGGAAAGGGTTAACATACACAAAAATGCGGAAAAACGAAAGAATCTGTGGGACCTGAAGGATTTTTCTGAAGAAACAAGTGTATGTAAACTTTTGAACGGGTCATTTTTACGAATTCAACCATTATTTTCTCTTGTCAATTATATGTAAATGTCTCTTATCTTATTCAGGTCAGTACTAAATAAGAAATAACATGCATTTTGTATGATCCCTCTTGTTTTGGTAAAATAATTAACATTTTGCAGATTCTGTGAGGTGTATGTAACCTTTTGACTTCGTAGCGTAAGCTTCAGTGAGAATATGCTAGTCTCGCGAGAACCAAGTTTTGTTTACAGCAAAGGAAAACCAGTCTCCTCTTGGCTTTTAGCGAAGTCCTTGGACATTTTTCTTTACAAATCCTCGTTTTGTACGTTTGAACACCACTCTTTCGTGAACGCACTTATGACAGTTAGCGGAAGCTAGAGATTATGGCTTATAAAGGTTTTAATATGGATATTTTTCTTACACAAATGCATCGATTCACTTCTGAAGGCCTTTATTGTCACCCTAGAGCTGTGTGGAGTACTTTTTATGATGGATGGATGCACTTTATTGCACATCAAAATTTCAACACCCATTCATTGCCATTATAAAGCTTGGAAGAGGCAGGGCATTTTTGAATATATCTCCAATTGTATTCGTTTGAAAGAAGAAAGTCAAATACACCTAAGGTGGCTTGAGGATGAGAATTTTCATTTAAATCTGGTTTTGTTGTGATTGGAATTAATCAAGATGAGAATAAAGGTTGTTGTATAAAGTTTTGAGCTGGTGTTTAATAAACAAATCACCTTCAAAAACACTTCAAGGTGATGCATTTGTTCTATATTGGATTGCTTGTTTTTTTAGATGCAGGATGATGAAAAGATGTTTATGTTTTGCACCTTTATGAGGAGGAATAAAGGTTTGCTTCTACAAAAGTTCACACTTGATATTGCTTGAAGACAGGGAAATTTCAAAGCACGCAGTGAGGCATCGGCCAAATCAAAGCTGACGGAAAAAGATGATGGGCGAATACTATTCTGAGCTTATCTTTGCAAGAGAGCACAGCATGGTCCATTTGTCATTGAGGGGGAAAAGACAAGGAGGATGATGAAATTGACCGAAGATACCGACCAGCGTGTAACTTTTTCATACATGGAGAGATGCTTTATGATTGGATGGTATGCAAGATACTTTTTTTTTTTACTTTATTTTGATTCAAGCCATCCCCCAGAAAGAAGAGCGTGCATTTCGGTTTGGGCTCAACGGTCCGTTATTTATTTATTTCTTGTTCCACAAGCTATCTGGCTGTCAGAGGCTGGGGGACCTGCTGTTGGCTCCAAGATTAGGATTGTGCTGGCAGCTCCATCCATTTAGTTTAATACTAGAGTCCAGCAGACCAGGCCCACGAAACACATTGCATCCTAAGGCAGTTGATCAGTCGCAATGGATGGGACATGATGAGATAGAAAAAGGGTCTTGGGGCCAATCTCAAGGCTCTTGTCACCAGCCCCCAGCCTCTCCTTGTAGTGATTGGAAGTTAGATTTATTTCCGAGAATCCGTTCTTTTGAATGGTTAGTTTGAACCGTAAATACTGATTAAGGGTTGCATAATTGCATCATCATGTTGTCCTTGATATCCTGGCATTGCACGTTAAATGCTTTAAAATGCATTGTGCCGTTTATTGCTTTCTATTAGTTTTATTAGCCTTATTAAATTTTATTAGTTAGACTATGTATTGTAGTTTTATGTGTCAGTGCATTTTGTTGCATCCATGATTCAGCTCATAAATACACAGTAGTACAATAAACAATACTAACATTTATTCTTATATATATTTTTTTAGTTTTAATTATTTTAGTACAACAACTCTATTTGGTTTGATTTACTTATTATAATTTTCCTTATGTTGCATAGTTGTTTATAAGCATTTTTCTTGTTTATTTGCAAATTTTTATTATTTATTTGTTCAGTTGTCTGGGTTGTTTGTTAATTTCATTTATTTTTATTTTATATTTTTTTGTTATATTTTAAATTATTATAGTTTGTATTATTATTTTGAATTGTATATTTCTTTTTTTCATTTTCATTTTTGTAAGTTTAAATTTTTTCATGTTTGTCATTTAATTTATTGTCTGTATCATTTTTAATATATATTTTTTAAATTTCAGTTTTAGTTATTGTACTTTATACAGTATATTTGGTAACATTCTGGATGCTTGGTCTTTTTATTTGTTTAATAATTTATATTTTTAATGATTTATTTAGTTATTTTTGGTAATTTGATTATTTATTTATCCATTTGTATTTGCTTGTTTATTTGGTTTTATTTACTTGTTATGATATTTTTCTTTATGTTGCTGAGTTTTTTTTATAAGCATCATTTTATTTTATTTATTTTTTTGATCATTTATTTGTTCATTTTGAATTTTTGAATTTTTGTTTTTGTATTTTTTTATTATAGTTTTTATCATTTTGAATTTTTTTTTATATTTTCTGTTTTTAATTTTGTTTTCATAATTTTGTCATGTTTGTCTATTATTTTATTCTTTTTTTATTTCAGTTTTATCTATTTTAGTGCAACAACTTTTTGTATTTATTTATTTATTATAATTGTATTTATATATAATGTTGCTTAGTTTATTTGCAAATTTTTATTATTATCTGTTTTGTTTGTTAATTTCATTTTTTTAATTTTTTTATTTATTTGGTTACTATGGTTTTTATTAATATTTTGAATGAGCTTTTTATATTTTATGTTTTCATTTTCATTTTAGTTTTCATAATTTTGTCGTGTTTGTCATTTTATTTATGCAGTTTTTAATGTCTATATTATTTTTATTGTTTTTTTTTTTTTTTTTTTTTTAGTTTTAGTTATTTTAGTACAACAACTTTAGTAACTAGCCGAAATAAAACAAGTTTATACAGTATATTCAGTAGCATTCTGGAAATGTGATATCTCTTTTACTTATTTGTTTATAATTAATATTTTTAATTATTCATTCATTTATTCATTCATTCATTTATTTGTATTTGCTTGTTCATTTGGTTTTATTTACTTGTTATTATAATTGTATTTTTGTTGCTTAGTTGTTTATATGCATTATTTATTTATTTTTCTTGTTCATTTGCTTATTTTTGTTATGATTTATTTGTTTAGTTGTTTTGGGTTGTTTATTTCATTTTCTTTTTTATTATTCTTGTTATTTTTTAATTATTATAGTTTTTATTATTTACATTTGTTTTTTTTATATTTTCTGTTTTAATTTTAGTTTTTTTAATTTTGTTGTTTTTGTCATTTTATTGTTGTATTTTTGAATGTCTATTGTTTTAATTATTTTTTATTTCAGTTTTAGTACAACAAATTTAATGTGTTATTTACATACTATACTTTTCTTTGTTGTTTATAAGCATTGTTTATTTGCTTATTTTTATTTCATTTATGTTGATGTTTTAATTTGATTTTGTTTTTTGTTTTTTTAATTCTTATAGTTTTTATTAATATTTTGAATTAGTTGTTTTATATTTTCTGTTTTCATTTTAATAATTTTCTCGTGTTTATCATTTTATTTGTGCATTTTTAATGTTTATATAATTTTTAATTTAAGTTTTACTTATTTTAGTACAACAACTTTATTTGGTTTTATTTACTTATTAGAATTTTGAATGTTGCTTAAGTTTTTATAAGCATTATTTATTTATTTGTCTTGTTTATTTGCTCATTTGTATTATCATTTATTTATTAAGTTGTTTAGATTGTTTATTAATTTCATTTATTTTAGTTTTATTTATTTTTTTAATTATTATAGTTTTTATTAATATTTAGATTTTCTGTTCTTATTTTAATTTTAGTTTTAATAATTGTGTCGTGTTTTACTGATGTATTTTTAAATGTCTGAGTAATTGTTATTATTTATTAATTTAAGTTTTGGTTATTTTAGTACAACAACTTCATATGATTTTATTCACTTTTTAGAATTTTTCAATGTTGCTTAAGTGTTTATAAGCATTATTTATTTTTCTTGTTTATTTGCTCATTTTATTATAATTAATTTGTTTAGTTGTTTGGGTTGTTTGTTAATTTCATTTATTTATTTATTTAATTATTTAATTAATAGTTTGTATTAATATTTTAAATTAGTTTATTTTCTGTTTTCATTTTTATTTTAATAATTTTGTAATTTTTGTCATTTTATTTATGTATTTTTTAATGTCTGTATCATTTTTATTAAGTTTGAATTTCAGTTTTAGTTATTTTAGTGCAACAGCTTCAACAAATAGCTGAAATCAAACATAGTTTTTGTTTTATATACGTTATTTCAACAACAACAACAACAAAACATTAACACTTGTTCTTTCTCCATTCATTCACTCACTCATTCATTATATGCTTATAAAACCGTCACGGTCAAATCATAAACGTATTTCCAGTACACTTGTTAGTAAGATTTCTGCTACTCAGAGTCAAATCCTCTTCAAACAAATGACCATTTTGTCTATGCAGGATGCCGTTCATTGTTCATAAGGTGACTCGTGACATAAGAGGTCAGGGAACCTTCATCTTTAATAAGTAGAGCCAATGACAATTTCACAGGTCAATGAATCCAGAAGCGGAGGTTTAATAAACTGCTTGCATTAGTTGCCTTCAATGTGGCCCTGCTGTGTCAGCAGGTATAAGCTGTGCACTATTTGAGGTTTGTAATTATCATTACCGTTAGGACATATGAGTGATAAGGACTTGAGAAATGGCTCAGGAAATTGCACGTGCACAGAGACAGCTAGAGCTACAATACAGATTCAAACGTCTGGAAGAATTTATTCATAAGCAAACTGACCTTTTGTTTACTATTTGTTGAAGATGCTTCACCACTCATCTGACTGGCTTTATCAGCTGTCTGATGGAGACGAAGCTACTCGGAAGTGTGTTGAAACACCATCAACAGATGGAAAGCACAGTCCGGTGACTAAATTCCAGCAGACATTCTAAAATGACCCGGATTAATAAATACTCTAGCGGATGTAATGCAGATTCATTACGTAGCATCTGTTCCCCTTCTGGACCCCAGCTACCATGCTGACGTATGGAAAGCAAACATGATATCTCATGAAAGATAATTCTGAATAAGTGGATTAAGCCAAGTGGATGCATCCTGCATGCTCCAATATATTTGGTCACTTTCTGGAAATGCTGGGAAATGTGGTCTTCATTTATTTGTTTATCATTTAGAATTTTTAAAAAGTGATTTATTGAGTGATTTTGCTTATTTGTTAATTTGCTCATTTTATTATAATTTATTTGTTTAGTTGTTTGGGTTGTTTTTTTTGTTTTTTGTTTTTTTTATATATATATTACAGTTTTTATTATTATTTTGAATTTGTTTTTTTTATATTTTTTGTTGTAGCTTTCATTAGCTTTCATCATTTTTTTATTTGTTGTGTTTGTCATTTTGTTGTATTTTTTAATGTCTATTGTTTTCATTCTTTTTTCAGTTTTAGTACAACTTTATTTGGTTTTATTTACATATTATGCTTTTCTTTGTTGTTTATAAGCATTGTTTATTTATTTTTCTTGTTTATTTGATTATTTTTATTTTCATGTATTTGTTTAGTTGTTTGGGTTGGTTGTTTGTTAATTTCATTTATTTTTGTTTTTGTTTTTATTCTTGTTTTTATTTTTTTATTTTTTTTTTATTCAATTTAATTTAATTTATTTGTATTTGTATTTACTTGTTTAATATCATTTTATTTATTTTGCTTTGTTTATAAGCATTATTTATTTATTTTTCTTGTTTATTTGCTTATTTTGTTTATTATCATTTGTTTGTTTATTTAGTTATTTGGTTGCTTTTTTCAATTTATTAATTTATTTTATTATAATTGTTTATTTGTTTTTATTATATGTTTATTTGCTATTTTTGGTTATCAATTGTTTATTTATTTATTTATCCTAAGTTTATTTTACATTTTTGTTTATTTGTTTTATAATTATTTATTTGTTTTTATTATTTGTTTTGCTTCATTGTGTATAGGAAATATTTATTTTTTTCTTGTTTATTTGTTATTTGTTTATCATTTATTTGTTTCTTTAGTTATTTGGGTTGTTTAATTTTGTTTATTTTCGTTTATTATAAAATTGTTCATTTGTTTTTAATTATTGTATGTTTATTTGCTTGTTTATCATTTATTTAGTTATTTAGCTTTTTTGATAATTTTATTTTTACATATTTATTTGCTTAGTTGTTTATACACATTATTTATTTATTGCTTATTTTTATTATTATTTATTTGCTTATTTTTTAATTTATTTGTATTATAAAATTATTTACTTGTTTTTAATTATTATATGTTTTTATATTGTTTTTGTTTAATATAATTTATTAATTAATTGATTTATTTAGTTATTTGGCTTGTTTGTTCATTTTGTTTTAAAATTTGTTATTCATTTGACATTTATTTATTAATTTATTCCTTCATTTACTTATGCTTTAATTTAATTTATTTGATTTGATTTCACTTTCTTTTTTGTGGTTTGGTTTAAGCACTGTTGTCTAAATCAGTGATGTGAGCAATTATATGGTTGGTTTTCTTTTATGGGCATTTAGCAATGTTTTCTTTACCTGTTTTCCTTGCGACCCACCACTTGAGATCACCACTCTATGCTTTTCACTAATAGCGAGTGCCTTTCTACCAGATTTAACTGCAAAAACCGACACTTTCCGTAATAGGCACCCTTGGTTTTGATCAAAACTTGTCGTTTTACTCAATTACTCTCCTGCAGTTTTGGAGCGTGCTTTGCTTTTCCTGGTCCCGAATTCGAGGGCTAATTTGAATAGGCCCTGTTATTTTACTGCCAAAAACTTGTCAATTAAACCGTGGAGGTCATAGATGGGTCATAAAAAATCATAAAATGAATTGACAATGTGAATATTTTCCTCTCTCGTATTTGGTTAGACCAAATGAATGTTAAAAATACAATGCTCATTATAACCAGGCAGGAAGAAGCACTTCTCGGTTGCTTTGCTCCAAGGTGGCCTGCTAATGTTTTCAGACCTGCAAAACTCAAAACAGTGTAATTTAGTGTGGATCCAGGAAGAATACACACTATTAATACCCCTCAAGTAACGCAGGAAGAAAAGTTAGCAAAGAAACCGGATGACTTCATACTTTAAATGAGCAAACAACAAATAAATATAGCTGCGAGCAGCGATACCGGGATTCAAGAGCATTTAAGCATACAGTATAAGGAAAAGGGCATTACATATTATTTTGCAATGCTGTACCCACCTAAATCAATCATTTAAAAAGCATTTTTTTTTTAAATCCAGGTAATTTACCATAGAAATATGTTTTTTAATGTTTATGACTGTTATAGCGCCAGCTGTGGGCTGATCCTCTTAAAACTTTGCATGCTTGTTTAGAATAACCTTTTTTTTTTACAACATCCCCCGTGGGCCGATTTCTTTCAAATTTCTCTCAGACCTTTGGGGCCATGAGTCAAACAGGCCCCATCGAATTTCGTTTTGATCGGCCTCCGTTAACCTTATCTAACAGGTGCTCAAACTTCATCGGCCAGTCATGTTTTTTTTAAATACTCCATGGTAAATGTCCTTGTAGACACGTGTGGCACTCCAGACCAAGACCGTGCACACCAATTTTCACGTTGATAAGACAAATAGCTTCGCAGTTGTAGCCATTTTTAGTTTTTTTTTTCCCCTCTTATAGTGCCACCAAGTGGCCAAGCTCCACATTTTTTTTTCTGTGACCTCAACTCTTACATAAGTGTCGGCAGAGATATCTCATTCCGTTTAGGAGTGATAGGCATTTTACTCAAAGTGGCCCTGCCCCTTTTAAATGTTTTGGCATCCCTTTGCAACGGTAAGTCGAACGTTTTTTTTTTTTTTTTTTTTTTTGATAATTATTAATATTCTCTCTCCAGAGTCTTTCTGCACTGGTTTGGTACCCTGGAAATCCAGAGGTCTCGCGAGAGCCCAATTTGAATTGTCTCTGCAAGACACTCTGGCATCGAGCAATGATGCACGTTATGTAACTGCATTATGTAAGCGGTTCTGGGAACCAATCAAATCGGTGTATCTGATGTAGGCGGGCCAGAGGCGAGCTAAGCCGATGACGACAGCGTTGCGACGTCCGGAATCATTTAGTAAACATATTGAAAGACAGCTACAGATGAACACCAGTTGTTTGAAACGGCTTTGGCCGCGAGTTAGACTTGGCTTTTCATATAAAAGAGGAACAGAAAACCGCGCTCGAATCGTTCCTTTGCAAGAAGGACGTTTTTGCTGTTTTGCCGACTGGATACGGCAAGAGTTTAATCTATCAGTTAGCTCCGCTGGTAGCTAAGCGTATGGGGTTTAGTGAAAACTTAGTGACTGGTCGTGGCGTTATCCAATTGCGTGCAGTGAGAGTTTCAAATGCATGCTTGGTGCCGCCCCTCGAGTTAGGCCCTTTTCATTGCTCGATGCCAGACCCTTAATCTTAATAGATTAGGGTCTGGATTTTTTCCAGGCTAAAAAAAAAAAAAACCTAGAACTAGTTTGCAAAAGTAGGTTTTTTACATCTTCTCAATCATTTAATAAAAAATTTGATTGACAGCAGTGGTTCTAGAGGCAAAGTCGTCTGGAATAAGGAGTTCTATCGTATGATGCAAATATCGTGTGATGTACAACTGTTTACGACCTTGCGGTATTGCCTGCACCGTGGTCGATTTCTTTCAAATTTCTGTCAGACCTTTGGGGCCGTGAGTCAAACAGGCCCATTGAGTTTCGTTCTGATCGGCCTCCGTTAACCTTGTCTAACATGCTCATATTTCGTTTGGCCAGTGGCGGCTATATTTTTTGAGATAATCCACGTTAAATGTCCTTGTAGACACTCCGGACCAAGACCGTGCAGACCGATTTTCATGTTGATAAGACAAATGGTTGCGCAGTTGCAGCCATTTTTATGTTTTTTTTTTCTTTTTCACTCTTGTAGCGCCACCAAGTGGCCAAGCGATTTGTTTCTTCTGTGACCTCTGATTGACCTCTTATATAAGTGTTCTGAGTTTGGCGGAGATATCTCATTCCGTTCAGGAGTTATAGGCATTTTACTAAAAGTGGCCCTGTCCCTTTTCAAAAGTTTTGCCGTCCCTTTACGACGGAGAGTCAAAAGTGAAACTTTTTTAAATAATTATTGATATTCACTCTCCAAAGAATCTTTCTCCACTGGTTTGGTTCCGATCTGGTGAAAACCCTAAAACTATTTCACAAAAGTAGGTTTTTCAAAAAAGGCGAAATACTCGGAAATATCTGTGTTTTATCTGCAGTGAGCCAAAGATTCCAACAACATAAGACACTTGAGTCTGCGACTGGCGGTTTAGGAGTTATGAGAGATTTCGTACTTTTGTTCGCTGTAGCGTCAACAAACCATTTAATTGACAGCAGTGGTTCTAGAGGCAAAGTCGTCCAGAATGAGGAGTTCTATCGTGTAATACAAATATCGCGCTCAAACTTCGTCAGCCAGTGGCGGCCATGTTTTTAAAGATATGCAACTTAGTAGACACTTTTGACACTCCAGACCAAGACCGTGTACACAGATTTTCATGTTGATAGGACAAATGGTTGCACAGTTGTAGCCATTTTTTTAATGTTTTTTATGTTTTTATGTCTTATAGCGCCACCAATTGGCCAATCTCGGCAATTTTTCCCTGTGACTTAGAAAAGTGTTCTGAGTTTGGCGAAGATATCTAATTTTGTTCAGGAGTTAGAGGCATTTTACTGAAAGTGGCTCTGCCCCTTTCAAACGTTTTGGTGCCCCTTTGCGATGGTAAGTCGAAAGTTCAACTTTTTTTGATAATTTTTGATATTCACTGTCCAGAGAATCTTTCTGCGGTGATTTAGTTCCAAACGGGCGAAAAACCTAGAACTAGTTCACAAAAGTAGGTTTTTTTTTTTTTTTTAATGTGAAATACATGTTTTTTCCTGTGACTTCAGATTGAGCTCTTCTGAGTTGGGCGAAGATATCTCATTCCATATAGGAGTTATAGGCATTTTGATAAAAGTGGCCCTGCCTCTTTCGAACGTTTTGGGGTCCCTTTGCGGCTTTATTGATATTCACACTCCAGAGAATCTTTCTGCACTGACTTTGGTTCCGATTAGGCAAAAAGCCTAAAAAATTTGAATCATGATCGAATCTGTGATTTATCCGCCGTGAGCCAAGGATTCCAATGACATAAGACACTTGAGCCTGTGACTGCCAGTTTAGGAGTTATGATGTATATTTTGAGCGCCCCCATCAGGCCAATTGGGACAAGCCTTGGTCACGTTGTAGGTGGTGTGAGTACTACCATCCCTCCAAGGTTCAAGTCTCTACGACTTAGGGTTTGGTCTGTGCGATCAGTTCGATATGCGCTTGAACCCCTATTTACAACAAAGTTGTTATCTTAAAGGGATACTTCACCCAAAAATGAAAATTCTCTTATTAATTACTCACCCTCATGTTGTTCCAAACCCGTAAGACCTTCGTTCATCTTGGGAACAAAAATTAAGATATTTCTGATAAAAGCTTTCTGTCATTGCAGACCCAGAAAGGTAGTAAGGACATCGTTAAAACAGTCCATGTGACATCAGTGGTTCAACCTTAATGTTATGAAGGTACGAGAATACTTTCTGTGCATATAGAATACAAAATGTCCAAAATGTCCTTCGCACATGATTTCAGTTGAGTCCAGCCCATTTTTCGCCTCAGGAAGAAGCTCTGTTCCCTTGCCAAGTCTTGCCTGGGGACAAATTAAGACACAGTGTGGTATATCTGAATAAAACTGCAGGCCCCACAAAATGCTCTGTCCCTAGCTGGCAAAATCACCTGAACTGTACAATAGCATTGCCACGTATGTGTTTAGATTTTTATGCAGCTAGACATAAGCCAGTATTACAGCCATGCTGTCCGGGCAAGATAACACTGAGTGCTATGAGTAAGCGAAGCACTTCGCTTTATCCCCCTCAACTCATACAGAACTTCCCGGGACTAAACTCTGATCCAATGATTGCCAGGCAAAAGCTGAATGTAGGAGTGTAAATGTACGATAAAACTGTCATGTGGCAAATGATAGATGTAGCTTAGGTTGCATTTCATTTGAGAGCAAAATAAGAGTTTAATCCGTGTGCTGGAGTGTCACGCTAGTTGTTTAGACTTAGCAGATGAGTGTCAGGAATTAGCAGTTAGCAACAACACTCGCACATTTGCTTTCATCTCCACATGTTAAAACGAGAATCAGTATCGCGACTGAGATGAGGACAAATTATTATCTAGATGTTAGCCTGTTCTGCTTGCATCAAAAGAGCCAAATGAATAGCCAGCAACCCCAGTTAACCCACCAGAACAGAACTTCCGCTAGTCGTAAATGTGAAGCGACAGCTTCATGTCAGTAACACATAATGCTCCTAATGAAACTGTAAGTTTTTATTGCCTAGGCAAATTGAAGCTTGTTGCCGTAACCCAAATGTGGACTTAGACAGATTGCTGGTGCACATGCTATTAGACAAGGCTTTTCTGTCTCTGATTTGTCTAGAAATAGGAGCTTGAAATGAAACAAGAACTTTCTTGGAGTTTCAGCATGTTAAGACCTGAAACATACTCTACACAAGTATGTGAATGCAAGTACTTCACTGAAATGTGCCATCCTAGGTGTATATGGCTTTCTTCTTTCAGACGAATACAATCTTCTTTTTCTTCTTCTGAGACTAAATTTTAAAATGTATCTCCTCCGAAACTTTTGAAGCTACAACCACCAAACTCGAGTCAGAACTATAGACTAGGGTTGCTATATCTTTCCTAACTGATCCGACTTATGGTTTATTCATAAACCAGACTAGACTTTGAAAACTTTCATATATTGAGACTTATGGTGTATTTAAGTTGTCTATTCCTACAGCAAAGCTACTCCCTACTGAAAAAAAGCTAAACTAGTAGCATGCTAATCACGTTAACAACATGATAAGACCATGCTAGTGACATGCATGCTAGTAACATGTTAGTAACTTGTTAATTATGCTAATACAAGGTTAACCATGCTAAAAAATGTTCACAACATGCTAGTAACTTAATCATGTTAGTACACGCTAGTAACATGCTAATCATGCCAGCAGCATGCTAGTAACATTTTAATCATGCTAGAATCTTGTAGCATGCTAGTATCTGCTAATAACATGCTAGTATCATGGTAATCATGCTAGCAATATGCCAGTCATGATAACAACATGACAGTAACTTGTTAAAAATGCTAGTACATGCTAATCATGGTAACAACATGCTAATAACTTGTTAAAAATGCTAGTATTGCTAGAATCATGTTGGCAAAAAGATATCAACATGTTAATCATGCTAGAACCATGCTAGTAACATGCTCATCATGCTAGAGTAATGCTAGTAACTTGCTAATCATGCTAACAACATGGTAACTATGCTAGAAACATTGTAACAACATTATACTAATGTGTTAATCATGCTAGTATATGCTAGTAACATGGCAATCATGCTAGCAACATGTTAGTAACATGCTAATAATGTTAACTACATACTAACCATGCAAGAGGCATGTTAGCAGCCAGCTAGTTACATGTTTATAATGCTAGTAACTTGTTAATCATGTTAAAAACATGCTAATAACATGTTACTCATGTTAAGAAAATGTTAGTAACATGCTAATCATGCTAGCAATATGTTAGAAAAATGCTAACTACATACTAATCATGCAATAAGCATGTTAGCAACTTGTTAATCATGTTAACAACATGCTAATAACATGTTAATCATGTTAGAATCATGCTTGTAAAATGCTAGTAACTTTCTATTCATGCTAAGAAAATGTTAGTATCATGCTAATCATGCTAGCAACATGTTAGTAAACATGTTAATCATGCTAGCATCATGCTAGTAACTTGCTAATCGTGCTAACATGTTAACCGTGTTAGAAACATGCTAACAACATGCTAGTAACTTGTTATTCATGCTAAAACATGCTAGTAACTTGCTAATATGCTAGAAACACGCTAAAACGTGTTAGTAACATGTTAAGAAAATGCTATCAACATGCTAACAACATGCTAGTAACTTGCTTATCATGTTAAAACATGCCAGTAACATGCTAATCATGTTAGAACCATGCTTGCACATGATTGTAAAATGCTAGTAACGTTTTTCATGCTAATCATGCTAGAGACATGCTCGCAACATGCTAGTAACATGTTAATCATGTTAGCAACATGTTAGTAACATGTTAATCGTGTTAGCAACATGTTAGTAACATGCTAGTCATGCTAGAAACATGCTAATTCATGTTACATAGTGTTAGTGACATGTAAATTTACACCAAATCATTTTAATAACATGCTAATTCATGCTAGCAACATGCTAGTAACATGTTAATCATGTTAGCAACATGTTAGTAACATGCTAGTCATGCTAAAAACATGCTAATTCATGTTACATAGTGTGTGACGTAAATTTACACCAAATAATTTTAATAACATGCTAATTCATGCTAGCAACATGCTAGTAACATGTTTATCATGTTAACAACATGTTAGTAACATGCTAGTCATGCTAAAAACATGCTAATTCATGTTACATAGTGTGTGACGTAAATTTACACCAAATAATTTTAATAACATGCTAATTCATGCTAGCAACATGCTAGTAACATGTTAATCATGTTAGCAACATGTTAGTAACATGCTAGTCATGCTAAAAACATGCTAATTCATGTTACATAGTGTGTGACGTAAATTTACACCAAATAATTTTAATAACATGCTAATTCATGCTAGCAACATGCTAGTAACATGTTAATCATGTTAACATGTTAGTAAAATGCTAGTCATGCTAGAAACATGCTAATTCATGTTGCGTAGTGTTAGTGACATGTTAATTTACACCAAATCATTTTAATAACATGCTAATTCATGCTGAATCATGCTAACAACATTTTTATCCACCAATGATCTGCTTCTTCCAGGCTTTATAATGTTAGTGAATGGGTGTTAAGATTTTGAAGCCCAATATGATGTATCCATCCATCATAAAAACTACATTTTATTTATTTATTTTTATGATTTAGCACATGTTTTTTGGAACATATTGTTTCGGTCCAGCAGTGGCTCATAACCCAAAATGTGAATCATTTAACATATTTGACCTTATTTCTTTTTCTGAGTTATGGAAAACATTTCATTACAAAAGCAGCTGCTCTGTAGCAGTGGAAAAGAGAAGGACTTTGTAAGAACAAAAAGAGAAGGAATAATAGATTACAAGCCAAAACTTTCTTTTTTTTTCAACAAGAGCACTGTAATGAGATGCCTTTGAAGAGCGAGGCATTGCGTTAAACTTGCATGCTTATTCAAATGAAGCTGAAACCTGCGTATTTTACATAGGACTCATTTGAATTCCACGGTGTGACCGTTTGCCCGTAGACGGCGGTTGACGTGATTATTCTAAGCCGAAGTGTACCTCCGCATTCTTTAAGATTCAAACGCGTGTGTGGGTGGTCATGTGTGCTGGTGTGTGGGACTGTTTTCCAGTAGATGTAGAAGAATGCATCTTTCAGTACAGAACACAAATACATGCAGTAACTGAGCAAGAGGGAGATTTCTAGCTGTTGGCAGCATGCAATAAAACTTTTAACAGACTTGACTCAAGCCTACATCCCCTTTTATACTAGAGCTCTGTCAACTTATTTTTTATATATAAAGTGAATGCTTCAATTATGCATGGGGGAAATTTTCTTTTTCTTATTTCTTTGTATTTCTGGTTGTTACAGAAGAAAAAAATTATGTGGGAAGAAAGCCAGTTTGGCCAGATTTTTTTTTTTTTTTTTTTTGCATCTAAAAAGTGTGGAAGCCTGTTTCTGACACTGAATAAAAAAATTTAAAAGGTAATTGCGACTTTTTATCTTACAATTTAGACATTTTTTTTCTCAGAATTGCATGATAAAAACATAAAATTCAGACTTTTTTCTCAAAATTGAGAGTTATAAATTCGAAATTGTAAGTTATAAAGTCCAATTTTGTGGGGGAAAAAAGACTGATTATGTTCTCAGAATTGCTTTATATCTCACAATTATGACTTAACTCGCAATTGTGGAATTATATATTCTGCAATTCTGAGAAAAAGTCAGATTTGCGAGTTAACATCTCGCAATTCTGCCTTAACTCGCAATTGCGAGTTTACGTTGTGCAATTTTGAGAAAAAAGTCAGATTTGTGATTTTCTATTGCACAATTCTGACTTTATAGCTTGGAATTGCAAGCTTACGTCATGCAATTTTGAGAAAAAGTCAGTTTTGCGAGTTTATATCTCGCAGTTCTGACTATAACTCGCAATTGCGAGTTTACGTTGTGCAATTTTGAGAAAAAAAGTCAGATTTGTGATTTTCTATTGCACAATTCTGACTTTATAGCTTGGAATTGCAAGTTTACGTCATGCAATTCTGAGAAAAAAATCAGGTCTGCCAGTTTATATCTCGCAATTTTGACGATAACTCACAATTGTGAGTTTACGTCACACAATTCTGAGAAAAAAAGTCAAATTTGGGTATTTATATCTCGCAATGCTGACTTTATAAATTGCAATTGTGAGTTTACGTCGCGCAATTCTGAGAAAAAAGTCAGATTTGTGACTTTATATCTCACAATTCTGACTTTATAACTCGCAATTGTGAGTTTGCATTGCGCAATTCTGAGAAAAAAGTCAGATTTGCGAGTTTATATCTTACAATTCTGACTTTATAACTCGCCATTACGAGTTGATATCACGTAATTCTGAGAAAAAGAAAAGTTAGATTAGCCAGTTTATATCTCAATTCTGACTAACTCACAATTGCGAGTTTATATCACACAATTCTGAGAAAAGAGTCCGATTTTTGAGTTTATATCTTGCAATTTTGACTTCATAAGTTGCAATTGAAATCTCAGATTTGTGAGTTTATATCACAGTTCTGAGAAAAGAGTCAGATTTTTGAGATTATATCTTGCAGTTCTGACTTCATAATTCACAATTGAATTCTGACTTTAAAACACGCAATTGCGAGATTATATCTCTCAATTCTAAGAAAAAAGAAATCTGATTTGCCAGTTTATATCTTGCAATTCTGACTTTCTAACTCACAATTGCAAGTTTGTCATGCAATTCTGATAATAATGTCAGATTTCTATATATCTATATTGAGATATTTTATATCTCAATTCTGACTAACTCACAATTGCCAGTTTATATCACACAATTCTGAGAAAGAAAGTCCGATTTGCAAATTTATTTCTTGCAATTCTGACTTTATAACTCACAATTGTGAGTTTATATCACGTAATTTTGAGTCAAGTAAAATTTGCAAGTTTATCTCTCAATTGTGACTTTATAACTCAAAATTTGCAAGTTTGTCATGCAATTCTGAGAAAAAAGTTAGATGTTTAGTTTATATCTCGCAATTCTGACTTTATAACTCACAATTGTGAGTTTATATTAAAATAATTCTGATTGTATTACTTGCAATTGAGTTTATATCTCAAGTCTGAGAAAAAAAGTGAAAAAAAAATCAGAATTGTGAGATCAAAAAATCTAAATGACCTTTTTATTTTTTATTCAGTGGCGGAAATGTGCTTCTATAAAAACCCATGACTTTCTATAAATAACCAGTATTGACTGCCTCTCAGCCTCATTTTCATTCATGTCAGTTTAAATAAGGTTTCTATCCTGACAGATTGTGAGTCACGGAGTCATGTTTTCAAAGTACCATAATCCAATCCCTGACTGTTTGAACTCAAAAGCGTTTTTCTCCTGCCATGCTGGCATTTTTCTTCTGTGCATTATGAATATAATTGAATATTTTATCATCCGCTGGCATCTTACACAATATATGAAATTATAATACTGAGCATGTGTAATGAAGATTTCAGTCCTCATTACAAACGGCATATAAAACGACCGCTTGATTTTAGTTTTTTCCAAGTTCATAATGAATATTTGAATCCACAAGCGGGCGAGTTGATCGAGCTTCAACGACTCTTTGTATTTGCTTCATTTTCTATAATTGCCACGCCAAACAAAGGGAGATATTAAACAAGCTCCTATGACTCCATCTTCCCCAGGAGAATTTGTGTGCCCTGCAGGCATGAATAAGCAAAACATGAATATTCAAGACAAGGCCGCTTCTGATCTCCCTTATGCAATCCGCACAGGTGATAATGCTGCGCTGCCCAGTCATGCACAACGAAAAGGCGTTTTCATCATTGCAAGCTTTTAGGAATGATCATTTTGAATGGAGAATATCCATTGGTAGCATTCTCACGCTCCATTCTTGCAATTAAACATCATTCTTTATGATTAACACTACATAGGCTACTTTAGAGACACTATTGCTGTCTCGAGTGAAAGCGGGATACTGAATAAGCACATGGCGCCCAACGTGGGGACCTGCCAGCGGTGACAAATCGCTGGTAATCGCTTGCAGTGTATGTTAGCCGCAGCCAAGGAGAGCATTACTTTCATTTCACATTTCTGAAAGAGGTGCCGTCTCTCTTTTATGTTGATGGATATTAACAGGGTTTGGCAATGTAGACGCTTGAGGAACGTGTAGGCAGGCCGTTCCATTCCGGTAGAGGAGAAGGGGGCGTCTGGAAGTGGCAAGTGGCTCGTTTGTGTCATCATTTGTGTTGGTCTGTCACTGATGCTGATTACCTCGCGCTTTAGACGCGCCACACACATGCTAATACATATGAAGTGTTCTGGAAGAGTACGTGGGAAGCTTGAAGGTCATGTTTGACAGCTGAATTAAACGCGACTACAGTAGGATTCATGCTACCTACATGGTCCATTTAGGCCCAAATGTAGATTGAATAAAGCTTGGGTGGATTTTCTAGGCTGTTTAAATCATCATTAGCCATTTTGGGTTTTGGGTTGATGAAACTTACTGTATCGGTGGTTCTCAACTGATGGGTTGAGACCCAAAAAAACTATGGTTAATGGAATTAAATGGATGGTTTGCTTAAAAAAATCTGTCATTTTTCATTCTGATGTTGTTTCAAACATGTATGACTTACTTTTTCTGCAGAACTCAAAAGATGTTTTGAAGAATCCAAAAACATTGGACCCTATTGACTTTAAGTGTTACCAAAATTAAAAGTTGTACCGATTTGGAATGACATGGGGTTGAATAAATGACAGAACAGAATTTTCATGGTTAAGTAAAATATTCTAATCGTGGGTAATATATAAAACAATTGGGTAAAAAATGCTGAAAAAATGCTTTTTGCCTAATGTCTAACTAGGTTTGGCATTTTTGTGATATACACTCTTAAAAATAAAGGTGCTTCACGATGCCATATAAGAACCTTTTTGTCTAAATGTTTCCAAAAAGAACCTTAAACACCTTTCTGTTTCGCAAAAGGTTCTTTGTGGCAAAAGAAGGTTCTTCAGATCATAAAAAGGTAAGAAAGAGATTGAATGGTTCTTTGTGGAACCAAAAATGGTTCTTCTATGGCATCACTGTGAAGAACCTTTTAAAGCACATTTATTTTTAAGAGTGTAGAAGAACCAATTTTGGTTCCACAAAGAACCATTCAGTCAAAGGTTCTTTAAAGAACCATCTCTTTCTTACCTTTTTATAATCTGAAGAACCTTCTTTTGCCACAAAGAACCTTTTGTGAAACAGAAAGGTTCTTCAGATGTTAAAGGTTCTTTATGGGACCATTTAAACAAAAATGTTAAAGGTTCTTTATGGAACCATTTAAACAAAAAGGTTCTTCCATGGAAGAATGGTTTGTCAGATTATAAAAGGGTAAGAAAGAGATGGTTCTTTAAGAACCTTTGACTGGATGGTTCTTTGTGGAAACAAAAATGGTTCTTCTATGGCATCACTGTGAAGTACCTTTTAAAGTACATTTATTTTTAAGGGTGTGGAAGAACCTTTTTGTTTAAATGGTTCCATAAAGAACCTTAAACTTCTGAAGAACCTTTCTGTTTCACAAAAGGTTCTTTGTGGCGAAAGAAGGTTCTTCACATTATGAAAAGGTAAGAAAGAGATGGTTCTTTAAGAACCTTTGACTGAATGGTTCTTTGTGGAACCAAAAATTGTTCTTCTATGGCATCGCTGTGAAGAACCTTTTAAAGCACATTTATTTTTGAGAGTGTGGTAGAACCTTTTTGTTTAAATGGTTCCATACACTCTTAAAAATAAATGTGCTGTATATGGTTCTTTACAGTGATGTCATAGAAGAACCATTCTTTGTGGAATCAAAAATGTTTTTTTTTTTTTCTATGGCATCGCTGTATAGAACCTTTTAAAGCAGTTTTTTTAAGAGTGTATTGGTGCAAATCGATTGGAACCTAGCTAAATTAGGGAAATGTCAACATGGACAGGTTGCTTAACATGCAAATGAAAAGAAAATGTGGAATTTAGAAAACAAAATTATCAATTTTACAATTTTGAATTTTAAGAATTTTGCTTATTGCTAATTTTTTGTCTGATTCCAACAAGTCATGTATCATTTTGACGGTTTTTGAATACTAAATGTGAAAATAAAAGTAACTAATTTTAGAAAACTTGCTCATTCCGACTCATTTTGCCAGCACAAATACTTTTTGGCTGATATCAAAGGTTGTGCGTCCAACCAGATTTGACATTTTTGTGATATATTAGTACAAATCTATTGGAACCTAGAAAAATTAGGCAGATGTTAACATCAACAGGTTGCTTAACATGTAAATGTAAAGAAAATATGGCATTTAGAAACCAAAATGATCAATTTTCCAATTCAGGAATTAGCTTATTGTTGAGACTATGTAATCTATGGTTATGTTTATATTTATAAATGTAAATGTTTAATTTCAAGGACATTATTTAAGGCCCTATGAAATCAGTTTTATATTTCCTAAATTCCGTTTTTTTTTCCAAGTTCCGTTTTTTCAGTTTAAATTTTTTGGCATTCATTTTTTTTCCATTAAAACTCTGTTTTAATGGTTAAATTAATATATATATATATATATATATATATATATATATATATATATATATATATATATATATATATATCAAAAAGCATGTCTAATTATTTTAATGTGTGAATTGTACACAATCATACACAATTTAACAGCAAAATAATTATTAAGTTACATTTAACATAAAAATTTGAGGCCCCTTTTTTCCTCAAATTGTTCTTTTTGTTACCAAAATCTGTGTTGTCCATTCATTTTTCCTAAATTGTAATAATCAAAAGCATGTCTAATTAATTGAAACCATTAAATTTACACAGTTTTACTGCAATTTATTAAAAGTTAATTATATTTTTAAATCCCTTTTTTCCAGATTCTTTTTCTTTCATTTTCAAATTCTGTATTTTTAGTTTGGTTTAATTTATTTGAATAATCAAAAGCATGTCTAATAATTGATTTTATATAAAAAAAATATTTATTATTATTATTATTTTATTTATTTATTTATTGTGTATTTACATTTTTCTTGTAAATATTTTTTTCTGGTAAATATTCCTTAAAAATAATGTTTTTATAATAATTTTAGTAGTAGCAATAGTAGTAGTGGTAAATATATTTTTGTCACAATTTCTTCAAGTTAAACCAAACTTTTATTTTGACAGAATGCTGTGAAGACCTCAAAGTTCCTGTTTCTGTACAATATTACGATTTTCTCAAAAGAAGCAGTAAAATACTCATAAAGTGACTCTCAGAGCACACTGTAAAAAATAAATAGTTGAGAAAACGTAAAAAAAATAAGGCAACTTGATGAAGTAAGACTTTTGAGTGCTCTCAACAATAGTTTTTTTAGTTCTCAGTCAAAATGCTTTACGCCAATGTAAATTTGTTTGATTCTTATTTTGCTAACAGAAAAAAATTCTTGTCACATCAACTGAAACAACAATTGCTGTCGTTGAGATAATTTTATTATTTTTTTTCTGTTTTGCTGGATGGAAAAAATAATGCGTAAAAAGTCACTACATTATCAATTTGATGTTTATTTACAAATGACAAACAATTAATTGTTATAGAAACCTTAATGGATAACTTAGTCTAATATGTGTCTTTGTTTGTAAAATATCTTCCATGACATTTTGTTATACTGTAAATTCAATTTTTATGGATTACGCGATTCTGTCCGCATTTTCCACATTGCGGAAATCATAGGGCCCTAATTGTTACTTTTGTGTGATTTAGACTGTTTTGGTACTGTGTTATGTGGACATTCAGTGTCAAATATGCTAGATATGAGCTATTATAAATGCATCGGTTATGATTTATGTGTGCTTGAGGAATCGCTTGATTGGTTATTTGAACAGCAAAGCCGTTTTTAACAAAACCGTTTCTTTTGTAGCTGTCATTTATGCCCGTGTCCTACATCTGCTCGCCCCGTCTCATTCTCTAGGATTTGTCCTGCGGGACACGTCAGTCATGTAGCCTGCTCCGCACTGGAACGCTAGTTCCACTGGAGTTTTGAATGGGAATGAGGGACTAAAGAGGCAGATGTTGTATTGGAAATTATATTAGCTCAGAAGCAAAGAAGGGACACTCACTACTAACAAGAAGAGAAGCATCTCATTTTTGTTGCTCAAGGTTAGCGGAAAGTAAAGGTAAAGCAGAGAATGTGTCGTGACTGTTGGAGGAAGTTTAAGGGAGCTAATTTGCAGAGCCAAGGTAATACGGGACAGGTATGTCAATGCAAAAAAGAACAGATATGTGACACATTTTCTGGAATGGAACCAAAAATGGCTGCAATTTCGTCCGCTTGTTTTTGTCCAGTGCTTAGTTCTTGTATAGAGTGCAATGGGATTTATTTTATTTTACCATCACCCACATTTTTATTAACAAATGTGCATTTTTATAATTAAAGTGGGGGGTTTTATTTTATTTTATTTTACCATCATCCACATTTTTATATAATTTTTTTTATAATTAAAGTGGGGGTTTATTTATTTTACTTTATTATTTTATTTTATCAATATCAAACTTTTTTGTTAACAAATATGTATTTTTGTATAATTAAAGTGGCTTTATTTTATTTATTTTATTTTATTTTATTTTATTTTACCTTCACCCACATTTTTATTAACAAACGTGTATTTCTATAATTAAAGTGGGGGATTTTATTTTATTTTATTTTACCATCATCCATATTTTTATATAATTTTTTATAATTAAAGTGGGGGTTTATTTATTTTACTTTATTATTTTTATTTTATTTTATTTTATTTTATTTTATTTTATTTTATTTTATTTTATTTTATTTTATTTTATTTTATTTTATTTTATTTTATTTTACCTTCACCCACATTTTTATTAACAAACCTGTATTTTTATAATCAAAGTGGGGGATTTTATTTTATTTTATTTTATTTTATTTTATTTTATTTATTTTTTTTACATCATCCACATTTTTATATAATGTTTTATAATTAAAGTAGGGGTTTGTTTATTTTACTTTATTTTATTTTATTTTATTTTACCATCATCCACATTTTTTATAAAATGTTTTATAATTAAAGTAGGGGTATATTTATTTTACTATTTTATTTTATTTTATTTTATATTTTATTTTATTTTATTTTATTTTACCATCATCCACATTTTTTTATATAATGTTTTATAATTAAAGTGGGGGTTTATTTATTTTACTTTATTATTTTATTTTATTTTATTTTATTTTATCAATATCCAAATTTTTTGTTAACAAACATGTAATTTTGTATATTTAAAGTGGCTTTTTATTTTATTTTTATTTTATTTTATTTTATTTTATTTTATTTTATTTTATTTTATTTTATTTTATTTTATTTTATTTTATTTTATTTTATTTTATTTTATTTTATTTTATTTTATTTTAACTTCACCCACATTTTTATTAACAAACCTGTATTTTTATAATCAAAGTGGTTTTTTTTTTTTTTTTTTTTTTTTTTTTAACATCATCCACATTTTTATATAATGTTTTATAATTAAAGTAGGGGTTTATTTATTTTACTTTATTATTTTATTTTATTTTACCATCATCCACATTTTTTATAAAATGTTTTATAATTAAAGTAGGGGTATATTTATTTTACTATTTTATTTTATTTTATTTTATTTTATTTTTTTTTATTCTACCATCATCTACATTTTTTATATAATGTTTTATAATTAAAGTGGGGGTTTATTTATTTTATTTTATTATTCTATTTTATTTTATTTAGTTAGTTTTTTAATTTGACCATCATCCAATGTAGTTTTTAAATTAAATTGTTGTTTTTTAGATTTTATTTCATATTTATTTTATAACATGTATTTTTATAATTAATTGTATTTTTATAATTATTTGTATAATTTGGGGGGCGGGGTATATATTTTATTTTATTTTTAATTTAATTTTATTTTATTTTATTTTGGAAGTTGCATTTAAAATCCACAAAATCAGAGGGGGCATGATGCTTCTGCATACATTATATGAAATTTCTTTATGAAGATATTTGTTTGTAAATTTCACATTTGCTCTGTTTATCGTTGCACATAAATCCTTCTGTGACCTTGAGCAGCGAGATTCTTTTTTTTTGTACATTTCTTTCATAATCTGTTGTGATGAGAACTCAAGGTTTGGCTAATGCCTTCCGCTTCTCTCTGCTGTCCCTGTTGTGTTGCTTATGAAAGATGGCGGCCTATTTTCTTTTCCACTGATTTTCTGTGGCAGAGTCAGAGTCAATCAGCAACACTCCACACTATTCACCGGGGTGACAGATTGTTCCCTATTCTTAAAATGATGTAAAGCGTCACTGTGGAGATCATTAATTAGATTAAAAAAACAAAAAGATTTACTGTCTATTCACAGTCATTAAGCAAAGAGTATTTTGTAACACTTCTATTTTTGAAATTAGCACAGGAAAATGTGACCAATTCCCAGAGGGACATGCAGCAAAGCTAGCAGAACATCTGAAATCACACCACTTTAATGTTTAAAATATTATTATTATTATTAGTAGTAGTAGTACTATTATTAATTTATATTTTTATTATTAACAAAAATGTTATTTGTTATAATTAAAGTGTTTTTTTTTTTTTTTTTTTTTTTTATTTATGAATTTTTATTAACAAAAATGTTATTTTTTTATAATTAAAGTGGGGTTTTATTTTTTGTTTTATTTTATTTTATTTATTTTACCATCATCCAAATTTATTATTAACAAACATGTAATTTTCTTTTTATAATTAAAGTGGGATTTTATTATTTCTTATTCTTTTAATGTAATTTAATGTAATTTATTTTATTTATTATACCATCCACATTTTTTATTAACAAACTTGTGATTTATTTATAATTAAAGTGGGATTTTATTTTATTTTATTTTATTTTATTTTATTTTATTTTATTTTATTTTATTTTATTTTATTTTATTTTATTTTATTTTATTTTATTTTATTTTATTTTATTTTATTTTATTTAGTTATTTATTATACCATCCACCTTTTTTATTAACAAACATGTAATTTTTTATAATTAAAGTGGGATTTTATTTATTTATTTATTTTATTTTATTTTATTATTTATTTATTTATTATACCATCCACATTTTTATTAACAAACATGTCATTTTTTTGTAATTAAAGTGGGATTTTATTTTATTTTATTTTTATTTATTTATGTATTTATTTATTTATTTTACCATCATCCACATTTTGTATTAACAAACATGTAATTTTTTTTAGTTATTTATTATACCATCCACCTTTTTTATTAACAAACATGTAATTTTTTATAATTAAAGTGGGATTTTATTTATTTATTTATTTTAATTATTTCATTTTATTTTATTATTTATTTATTTATTTATTATACCATCCACATTTTTATTAACAAACATGTCATTTTTTGTAATTAAAGTGGGATTTTATTTTATTTTATTTTTATTTATTTATGTATTTATTTATTTATTTTACCATCATCCACATTTTGTATTAACAAACATGTAATTTTTTGATAATTAAAGTGAGGTTTTATTTTTATTTTATTAATTATTATTATTATTATTATTATTATTATTATTATTATTTTACCATCATCCACATTTGTATCAACAAACATGTAATTTTCTTATAATTAAAGTGATTTTTTTATTTATTTTATTTTATTATTTATTTATTTTATTTGTTTATTTTAAAGTGGGTTTATTTTATTTTATTTTACCATCATCCACATTTTTTATTAACAAACATGACATTTTGTATAATTCAAGTGGGGTTTTATTTTTTATTTTATTTTACCATCATCCATATAAAAAAAAAAAAAAAAAACATTTTTTTTTTTTTTTATTAAAGCGGGTTTTATTATTTTATTATTATGTATTATTATGTATTCAGACATTTGTCCTATAGTCACAACAAGTTGGTCGGCGGCTCCTCTCTTCACAACTTGTTTTAGCGCCGCTGTCCTGCCAGCTATAAATTACTCTTGGGAACATTAGTTGTGATAAACAAATGCCAAAAGTCACATTTCTAAACACACTAAATGCAAGACTCTGCCCTGAGGTGATAACACCTATCATTTAATGATTCTTCATTCTGTCTTCCTGTAGTTTCATAGTTGAATGGAACGTCATTATGAACACGATAATCCTTACAGCCTCTCTTCACCGTCATATTGTACCATTACAGTCACGTCTCTCTATATTCACTTCTCAAATGCACTTCATGCTTGCTTGCCTTTTTTCCTCCACTGATAAGAAGGTGCGAATATAAAGGTAGAGCATAATTACTATATTGTGCAGTTTAAAGGTTTACAGAATTATAACCTATTTGCACAAAGTCAGAATTACATGATTTTAAAACAATAGTGTATAAGTATAATATGTCTGAATTTTTTCACAAACTTTGTTCAATAGTTCATTGACTCATTGACTTTTCGATTCTGTTCCCCAAAGATTCGTTCACTGATTAATTTTGTATCTTGATTCGTTTTAATACCATTCCATTCAATGATTAGTTCAAATTTCTTTGCTGATTCATTCTGACTTGTCTTTTCGATTCCATTGGCTAAATATTTATTGACTTTTGTTCACTGATTCATTATTTTAACCTGACTCTTTTTATCCTGTTCCCCAAGGATTAGTTCAGATTTGTTCACTGATTCATTCTGTGATTTTTACTGATTCATTTTGTAACTTGCCTTTTTTATCCTGTTCTCGAAAAGATTAGTTCAAATTTGTTCACTGAATTATTCTGTGACTTGACTTTGCATCACTTGACCAAAGATTTCATTCTCCAAAATTTAGTTAAAATTTGTTCACTCATTAATTTTATAACTTGATTCTTTTGATTCCATTCACCAAGGAATTCATTTGGATTTTTTTTCACTGATTCGTTTTGTAACTTGTTTCTTTTTATCCTATTGCCCAAGGATTAGTTCATATTTTTTCACTGATTCATTCTGTTAATTGACTTTACTTCAATTGACCAAAAATTTGTTAAGATGTTTTTCACCGATTATTTTTGTAACTCTGCACATTTGATTCCATTCCCCAAAGACTAGTTCAAATTTCTTCACTTATTCATTCTGACTTGTCTTTTTGATTTCACTGACCAAAAATGTATTCAATTTTGTTCGCTAATTAATTTTGTAACTTCATTCTTTTTATCCCACTCCCCAATGATTAGTTTAGATTTTTTTTCACTGATTCATTCTGTGACTTGCCTTTGCTTCATTTGCTGAAAGATTTGTTCAGATTTTTTTGTGACTTGATTCCATTCCCCAAAGATTAGTTCAAATTTGTTCACTCATTTTATAACTTGACTTTTTTGATTCATTCACCAATGCATCCAGCAAAGATTTATTCCATTCACCAAGGATTCATTCAGACTTTTTTTCACTGATTTGTTTTGTAACATGACTTTTTATATTAAATTCCCGAAAGATTCAAGCTAATTTGCTCACTCGTTCATTTTGTAATGTATTTCTTTGATACCATATAAGATTCATTCAGATTTTGTTCAGTGATTCATTTTGTAGTGTAACTCTTTTAAATATATTCTCTAAAGATTCATTACGATTCTCTATTTGTTCACTTATTCATTTTGTAACTCGAGTGTTTTTATTCCATTCACCAAGGATTAGTTCAGATTTCGTCACTGATTCATTCTGTTACTTGACTTTTTGATTCCATAGACCAAAATTTGTTCACTGATTCATTTTGTAAATTGTCTCTTTTTATTCCATTCCTCAATGATTAGTTCAAGTTTCTTCACTGATTAATTCTGTGAGTTGTCTTTTTGATTCCATTGACCAATATTTGTTCAGATTCATTTTGTAACTTGACTCTTTTTAATCCATTCACCAAGGATTAGTTCAGATTTCGTCACTGATTCATTCTGTGAGTTGTCTTTTTGATTCCATTAACCAATATTTGTTCAGATTCATTTTGTAATTTGACTCTTTTAATCCATTCACCAAGGATTAGTTCAGATTTCGTCACTGATTCATTCTGTGAGTTGTCTTTTTGATTCCATTAACTAATATTTGTTCAGATTCATTTTGTAATTTGACTCTTTTAATCCATTCACCAAGGATTAGTTCAGATTTCATCACTGATTCATTCTGTGAGTTGTCTTTTTGATTCCATCGACCAATATTTGTTCAGATTCATTTTGTAACTTGACTCTTTTTAATCCATTCACCAAGGATTAGTTCAGATTTCGTCACTGATTCATTCTGTGAGTTGTCTTTTTGATTCCATTGACCAATATTTGTTCAGATTCATTTTGTAACTTGACTCTTTTTAATCCATTCACCAAGGATTAGTTCAGATTTCGTCACTGATTCATTCTGTGAGTTGTCTTTTTGATTCCATTGACCAATATTTGTTCACTGATTCTTTTTGTAACTTGACTCTTTTTATTCCATTCCTCAATGATTAGTTCAAATTTCTTCACTGATTCATTCTGTTACTTGACTTTTTGATTCCATTGACCAACATTTGTTTACTGATTCATTTTTAATATTTTTTATTCCATTCTCCAAGGATTAGTTCAGATTTGTTCACTGATGTTTGTTCAGATTTACTTTTTTGCTGATTCATGTTGTAACATGACTCTTTTGATTTAATTCCCCAAAGATTAGTTCAGATTTGTTCACTAATTAATGTTATAACTTGACACTTTCGATTCCTTTCACTCAAGAAATTTGACTCTTTTGATTCCATCCCAGTAGATTCATGCTGATTTGTTCACTGATTAATTTCACATTTACATTTAGTCATTTAGCAGATGCTTTTATCCAAATAATATGTAAGTGCTGTGACAAGTTGACTCATTGATTGCATTCACCAAGGATTCATTCAAAACAGATTTGTTTTGTATTAGTATGTATTTTGATACGATTTCCAAAAGAAGGTTTGTCAGTTTCTTCATTTTGTAATGCAGCTCTTTGGATTCTACTTACCTAAGATTCATTCTGAGTTGTTCAGTGTTTCACTAAAGATTTGTTTAAATATGTTTACTGATTTATCCTCTGACCCTTTCTATAAGTTACAGTAGCTGAAAACCAGTGAGCACCCTTTTCTCAGTCTTTGAAGGCAGAAAAATATGCTTCAAAAGGCAGAGACCTCTGTGAATAAGTCAGCTCTCTGAATGATTTGTTTAAACCGAGAAAAAAATGCCACTGTTGTTGAGAATCATTGGACTTGATATGAACAGGCCTTTATTTGGAGACCGAAGAGGAAACTTGTCAAAACTGGCCTGCAGGTTTCTCTTCATGAATCAAACAATAGCCAACAGCACTATCCATTATTGATGGCTGAAATACAAATAACACTACACTTTCAGCTTGAAGGTGAACCAACAAACAGTCGCTCCCTTAAGTACTGATGAGTCAGAGGAGACGTGTGGGAGAAAGGCTTTACATCATCAGATCTGGGCTCACAGAGTCGGCTGCTTTTTCTTTCACCTCAACCTCTATCATCTGTGCCATCAGCACAGTACAAACAAAAGTGAAAATGAATTTTCACTTTCCAATTTCTCCCCGTTAATGGGAGCTCCTTGTGTTCCACTCTAAATACCGGCTTGTCCTTGTCGTTTTTTGTTGTTACAAATGCCCTCATTGTTTAGGTAAACCAGGTTGTACAGTAAGTCATAAGCTGTTTTCGCATTGCAGTATTAGCTTTCTGAGTATTATACTAAATACTGTACTGATATATGTACAGTATCATACGAAATTGAGTACATCCCTCACATTTCAGCAACCATTTTAGTATATCTTCTCAAGGCACAATACTATAGAAATGAAACTTGGATATATTTTATATAACTCAACATACAGCCATTATTGTCAACATAGCTGGTAACAAAAGTGAGTACACCCTAAGTGATAACAGCAGTATGTTGTTTAACCATACAAAGCCATATGTCCTATTCATCATGTTTATGTTTTTGTCTGCTTGACAGGACCATACAAAGTGTGTGTCTTGTATTAGAGAAGTTAAAATTAGGTACTTTCAGTACAATTCTCTCATACTGACCACTGGATGTTCAACATGGCGCCTCATGGCAAAGAACTCTCTGAGGGTTTGAGAATTAGAATTGTTGCTCTCCACAAAGATGGCCAAGGCTATTAGAGGTTCAGTAACACCCTGAAACCGAGTTACACTACAGTGGTCAGGGTCATACAGAGGTTTTCCAAGATGGGTTCCATTCGGAACAGGCCTTGCAAGGGTTGATCAGCGAAGTTGAGCAAGGTTCAACATCATACAAAAACACAGACAAAGTACAAATAACAACACAATATTCTAACATCTTACCAATTTAAAAGCCTTACAGCCGTAGGAATAAAAGAGTGTCCATACCGATTGCTTTTATGTTTAGGCATACTATAACGTATGCCCAAAGGAAGCATTTAAAACTCGTTCTGTCCGTCAGGTGCAGAACCTGGCTTCAAAAAACAGATGCATGAGTGCTGCCAGTATTGCTTTAAAGGTTACGGAAGTAGAAGGTCAGCTTGTCAGTGCTCAGACCATACGCCACACACTGCAACAAGTTGGTTTGCAAAGGTGTCATCCGAGAAGGAAGCCTCATCTGAAGCTGGCTCACAAGAAAGCCTGCAAACAGTTTGCTGAAGACAACCTGTCCAAGAGCATGAATTACTGGAACCACGTCCTGTGGTCTGATGAGACTATAAGATTTGTGGGGCAGCCGTGGCCTAATGGTTAGGGAGTTGGACTTGTAACCCAAAGGTTGCAAGTTCGAGTCTCAGGTCCGGCAGGGATTGTAGGTGGGGGGAGTGAATGTACAGCACTCTCTCCACCCTCAATACCACAACTGAGGTGAGTCCCTTGAGCAAGGCACCGAGGTGTGTGTTCACGGTGTGTGTGTGTTCACTACTGTGTGTGTGCACTTGGATGGGAAAATGCAGAGCACAAATTCCTAGTATGGGTCACCATACTTGGCCTCACGTCACCTCCTTTCCTTAAAAGATAAAATTGTTTGGCTCAGATGGTGATGTCCTTGTGAGGATTATCAAGAAAATTGTGTTTTGTCTACAGTCAAGCAACTTTTATCATGGTCTGTTACCACACCTTTCCTCCAGAAACTAGCCCGAATGGCAGTTTTCCAACATGATAATGATCCCAAACACACCACCAAGATGACAACTGCCTTGCTGAGGAAGGTGAAGAGGTGGCAAAGTATGTCTCCAGACCTGAACCCTATTAAGCACCTGTGGGGCATCCTCAAGCCTAAGGTGGAGAAGCCCCATGTGTCTAATATCCAGAAGCTCTGTGAGGAGTGGAAGAGGATCCCACCAACAACCTGTGCAGCTCTGGTCAATTCCATGCCCAGGATGATTATGACAGTGCCAGATAACAATGGTGCTAACACAATATATTGACACTTTTGACAAGTTCACTAGAGTGTACTCACTTTTGTCAGCTATTTTGACAATAATGGCTGTATGTTGAGTAATTTTCAGAGGACAGTAAATCTATACCCCTATACAAGCTGCACATTGACTACTCTAAAGGATATCCAAGTTTCATTTCTATAGTATTGTCCCTTGAGAAGATATACTAAAATGGTTGCTGAAATGTTTGGGGTGTACTCACTTTTGTGACACAGGCCCGGCTTCACGGGGGGGCCAGGGTGGGCCTGGCCCACCCAATCAGAAGCTTGGCCCACCCGGGCCCACACTACATAGCCAATCACAAAATTGGTGCGATATTCAGTTGAGCTCCATATTTTTTTCTCTTACCGACCACACCTGCAAACATTCTAATATTGCATATAATTTTCGCACTTTCAATATGTAGGGTATAGAAATCGCTTTTAAATGAGTGCTCGCGCTGTTTACTTTTACTTTTGATTTTGCGATAACGCGCACTCTGTGTAAAGGGAGCAGCACGTCTTATAAAATATATTTGTCAGTGAGCACAAGATTGAGCAGCAAATCCTCCAGCATGGTCTTTTTTTAAATCATCTCTCTTTACTTTCGACCCATGATCAGTCAAATCTAAAGATCATTGCCCACACTGAGTCGATTTTCGTATGCATTTTTGTGAATATGCGTTCTCATATTCGCCATCCTTTATCAAAATGCTTATTATGGATGCGAAAAAAGGACGAAAGTTTCGGAGGCAGTGTTGAAGCTTGATTAACATAACCTGTATTTATTTTTTAACATGCGAAAATTTCGTACTCATCTGTGCAATGACATTAACTCCTGCAGCTCGTGTTGGATGCAGGGTTGCCAAGTTCGCGTTTTTTCCCCACGGAACTGGTCTACTTTTAAACTGTTGCCATGGGTTGATTTCCCCCAGTGGTTTAAAGTTTTGAAATACTGTAGAAATTACATTTCAATAAAATGCCCGTATTTAAATAATTTGTGTTCTACCTATGATAAAACGGTGCTGGATGTTAGGTTTTGTGGATGCTACTGGTAGGAAGCCTTTGAGCTGTGTTTATGATCAATGTGCAGGACTGTAAAATGTGTATTTTACATATGGAAATATATAAGTATATAAATATATAAGTTTTGATATTTGGTATATGGTCAGTGCGCTATTTTGGGTTGTTTTTGACTGGCAATTGGGCTAGTTATGTCATATAGACCTGGTAACCCTGTTGTCATTTGCTTTCAGTTTAGAATTGTAGCTTACATTTTCCAACTGCAGTCCATTATTTTAATTTCTAATAAAAATGCAAAATGACAATGACACTTCCATAATGCACTTAAATAATACTTAAATAATACTCTGTTTTTACACACTAATTTTATACTTAATATACTAAAAATGATTTAGTACTTCTTAAGATAATTTTAAGAGCATCTATAGTGTACTAATTTTTGCTATTTTGAGACACTAATGTGCTTTTTGAACTAAAATGTGCTTTTATCTCTCTAATAAAATAATGTAACTAGTTATATATTACCACTTGTAGTACCCCCGGCCCACCTTGAATATCCCTCGGCCCACCTTTCAGCTCATATCTGGAGCCGGGCCTGTTGTGACATACTGTATATTCTGACAAATATTAGCTATATTAGCAAGCAAAGAGCTCTGTACTCTGTACATTCTTATGATACCATTAACCAATCAGTGTTGCATTCATAGTATCCATTTTCCGGGAATATCCAGTTCACCATTCTAACATCGTTTACCTCTTTTCCTTTCCCCCATCTCTCAGTCTACTTCTCGCTCCGCTAAACGTCACTGATTGTGCCCATCTCCAGCTGATGGAGATTTGAGTAGAAAACGAGGATATAACCTCATTAGCCGAGGCGACGAAAAGCTATTGAGACTGATCCAACTGATCTATCTGTAACCATGGGAGTAAATTGAACTGTCCTGGTTCAGTAAGTTGATCAGGAAGTGTCTGTGTGTGTGCGCAGTATAATAGTGAGTACGTTCATGGGGCTGGTGTCGGCTGAGAGGAGACAGCTTTCACTTTATGGTCACCCAAACACAAATGTGTATATTAGATTATTATAACCGTCTGATAATTGAGCATTACAACAGTCTGAATAAAAAATTTAAAATACAATTTAGTTTATATGTCAATTAATATATTTTATATTTTATAGTTAATGCTTTAAATTAATAGATTTAAAAAGGAGAGATTTTTATTCATTATTAATTTATAGTGTTTATTAATGGTTTTTACTTATAAAAATATTGGAAATTACATTAGGCTATTATTATTATTTTATATTTAATTAATATGATTAGTAAATGTGTATTAATACATTGATTCATATATTTAACTTAATTAATTATTTAATTACTTAATCTGTTTTTTATTTATAGTTATAATTTTTTTAGAAAGAGAGATTTAATAAGGTGAGATGTTTATTCATTATTTATTTATTTATAGTGTTGACTGTTTTTTAATGATATTAGGTTTTTATTGTTGTTGTTATTATTATTATTATTTAATAATTTATTAATTTTATTAATAAATGTGTATTAAAGTTAATATTTTGGTCCATATATTTAACTGAATTAATTGTATAAATTCATTATTTTGCTCTTTTTAATTTATAGTTATTATAATTTTGAGAAAGATAGATTTAATGAGGTGAGATATGTTTATTCATTATTTATTTATACAGTTTATTATCAGTTTTTACTTACAAAAATATTGTAAATTATATTAGGCTATTGTAATTTAGTTTATAAACACTATTAATAAATGTGTATAGTTCATATATTGATTCATATATTTAAAATTTACCTGAATTAATTATATAAATTAATTAATTATTTTTTTATTTATAGTTATTTTTTAGATTGATAATTTTTTTTTTAATTAGATATATTTTTAAGCATTTTTATTGACAAAAAATATTGTAAATAACTAAATAACATTAAGCTATTATTATTATTATTATTATTATTATTTAATTAATCTTATTAATAAATGTTTATGTAGTTTATGTTTAGTTTATATATATATATATATATATTGCAAATTACATTAGGTTATTATTATTATTATTATTCATATTTAATTAATATTATTAATAAAAGTGTATTTTAGTTCATATATTGATTAATGTGTTTAATATATAACTGAATTAATTATAGAAAATTCATTGATTCATTTATTTATTTATTGTTAATATTTGCTTTTTTTAAAAATGCATTTCTACTTATAAAAATATTATAAATAACTAAATAACATTAGGATATATATATACAGTATATATATATATATATATATATATATATATATATATATATATATATATATATATATATATAATTAACTGAATTATGTATTTTTAGTTATTAGATTTTTTTTACAGATAGATATATATTTTTAAAAAGATTAGATTTTTTATTCATTATTTATTTATTTATTGTTGTTACAATATTTAATATATTGTAAATTACATTAGGCTATTATTATTACTACTACTACCATTATATTTAATTAATATTATTATTAAATGTGTATTATAGTTAATATATTGATACATATATTTCATATTTAACTGAATTAATTATATAAATTTATATTTATAAATTATTTATTTAAAATTAAAATTAATTAAAATTAATTTATAATTTTTATTTATAATTAACATAATTGTAAGATAGACACACACACATACTTCTTTATATCACATTTTATATCACATCACAGCTTGTTGGATGAGACATGCTGCACACCAAGAATAATACAATTTAAGTAACTCCAGGATTGCTTATCGATTTTTGTGATTATTGTTGCATCAGGTGGCACAGGCAATCGTTTTTGTGCCCTTTCCTAATGGTGACCAAATCAATCATAAGCAAATTACACAAGATCTATATCACACTGCATAATGCTTAGCAGTTACACTGAAGACCCATAAAATAGATTGGGGTAGGACGGATGTGACTGGGAGAGAGAGAGATGGGGCCTTGATAATCCCTCCCCCCTTCTCTTATTTATCTGTGTTGTAGCTGAACTAAGCATGAACTGTAACTCATCTCTGGATGAAGCCATGTGTCTGGTCAAAAGAGCACTACAAACACAGCACTTCCTCTCTGAGGTGATACTTGCGTTGATTCCTCTCATTGTCAGCCATTTCATCTCCTTATAAATAGTTAATGTGAACAAATGTACAAGACACAGTTTTCTTTCCAAAAAACTCCCACTGTTCTGTCATTTCTTGTCTCAGTGAGCATCAAATGCTTTTCTATTTTTCAGCGGGTGATTATAAAGGGGGAGTGACTTGCGTTAATGGCTTCATTATAAGTTTTTGGATCATAAACTGTATAAATGATGATTGTATTATAATCCGTATACACTTGAACAACAGTATTCTTAATTAAAGCCCTAACTAGCTCTCGCCCGCTGTGAAATAAATGTTTTTAGAGCAGTTAGCATTCGCATGCTGGAGCGTGATGTGTTTGCTTTTGACAATGAGGCAGGATTTTTTTGATGTTGTCAGATGGCCCATGGGGATTTAGTTTGTGAGGTCGTGTTGAGTCAAGTGTTCATTGAGTTTTTGAGGTAGGCGAAGTCTAAATGATAATTGGGGATTCTGTTTTTGAGGTGGGTGGAGTTAAATGGCAAAGTCAAAATATCCATTAGATATTTCGTTTATTAACCCCTTAGCATTCCTGTCAAATATCTCAATACAAACTCAAACTCAATGAAAAACGTTCCGCGGGTGAAACGTTGGAACGCTAAGGGGTTAATGGGAGTCAAATGTCTATACTTTATATGACTTAATTGCTATTTTAAGATTGCTTTCAATTTTTTGAGGTGGGTGGAGTCAAAATTATTATGGGGCATTATTAGGTTGGGTGCAGCAGTTTGTCTTGATCATTAAACCATTTTTAAATTATATTTCAATCCTAAGCCTTGCAGACCAGGATTGCTTTCATTTTGTTTCGAGATTGGTGCAGTCCAAATGGTAATTGAGTATAGTGTTTTTGAGGTGGGTGGAGTCAAATACCCACAGAGCATTCAATTTTGAGGTGGGTGGAGTCAGAATTATCATTGAGTGTTATGTTTTTGAGGTTGGTGGAGACAAATGGCCAATTAGCATTCTGTTTTGAGTTTGGTGAAGTCAAAATTATAATTGAGTCTTCATTTTTGAGGTTGAGTGGAGTGAAATTCCCATTAGATGGGGTCAAATATCCAATGTGCCTTGGGTTTTGAGGTGGGTAGAGGATTATCATTGAGTGTTATGTTTTGTGAGGTTTTGGAGACAAATGACCAATGAGCATTCTGTTTTAAGGTTGGTGAAGTCAAAATTATAATTGAGTTTTTGTTTTTAAGGTTGAGTGGAGTGAAATTCCCATTAGATGTTCTGTTTTCAAGGTGGGTGGAGTCAAATACCCAATAAGCGTTCAGCTTTGACGTGGGTGGAGTCAAAATTATCATTGAGTGTTACGTTTTTGAGGTTGGGTGGAGGCAAATGCCTAATAAACTTTGTCTTTTGAAGTGGGTGAAGTCAAAGTCATCTTTGATTATTAGTGTTTTGAGATTGAGTGGAGTCAAATTCCCATAAGACATTGTTTTTGAGTCGTGATTGAGTGTTTGGTTTTTCAGGTCAGGTGGAGTCAAATTCCCATTAAGTCCTGATTATCATTTAAATGTTCTGTTTTTGAGTTTGGTGGAGTCAAATTGGCATTCTGTCCATGTGTTAATTGGTATTTGATGATGTGATTTCTTTTATTACCTCTATTAAATATCAAACCTGAACCATTGTTTGAATTATTTTTGGCCTTTGAGACCGGGGTTGCTTTGGGCTACTGCAGAATGTGTCATGCACTGCGGTTCACTGTGTGAAATACTGAAAAGTAGACATTTTAAAAGCAGGACGTGTTAGAGGGGCTGTCAGTACTTGGAGAACCATAAAAGGGGACAAAATACTGTTCCACCTCTCAGTTGTCATCAGACGCAAGAGCAGACAAGTGTTCATAAATTATTTCTGTCAAGAACAAAATGGAGCCCCCCAAAAAGAGAGGGAAAAAAATGAAGTCATTGATGCCGTTCATAGCAAAAGCTTCCGTTTGGTTCATCAAATATTTACGATCTAAATATCAGGCAATGAATACATAATGACACAATGAGTTGGAAATCCAAGTCAGAAATCGCTTAGTGTAAACACGGCTTGAATAGATAGATGGGTAATGTTGATCTAACTCTCAAGTCATCTCAACTGACATCCAGAGTTTTTGCTTTTCTTATTTTCTCTACGTAGGTTCACTTTAAACTATAGACAGCTGTAGGGAGGAACAATTTTCTTGCCGTTTCCGCTTTGCTGCCCCCTGGGGTGCATTGGAAACGGTCCGGAACAACCGTGTTTTCCCGCCTCCAAAATACAGTAATTTCCTTGTCTCCAAACCCCTAGAATATGGCATTTTTGTTTACGATGAAACTCTCTGAAGATTGTGGCTCTTTGCTTGAACTTGTTCAGAGGAGAGCCGCAGCTTTTCTGAAAGACTTTAAAAAGTGGGTTGTATTTATAGTCATGCGGTTCTGTTTGTGGTTTCCGTTAATTTTTAATGTACCTAAAGTCATCTTAGTTCAATCAGTGATATCCTCAGAAAAAAAGTCTGGTTGAACAAACTGTTCAGAGGCAAAGACTGCAACTTCAATCTTTTGTCTTTGCGCAGCCATTTTGTATTTATTTTTGGGTGGCGACTGTGTTATACTTTGTATTTTCATTCATTCTAGATCAAGTATGACCCAAAGAAAGCACACAATAAATCATCACACACAGCACCTGTGATCAGAAACTCAACAGTCGCGCTCAGCCACGGCCTATCAATTTGCTAATGTTTGAACATTGTGTCTTATAATTGGCTTTCAAGACCTGAATGTGGGGGAGTCTGTAGTTGGCAAGCTGCCTCCAAATGCCAGTAGGATTTTGTCAGGAGATAAAGCTCACTCTCTAATCAACAGACTGGTTGTGCATTGCGCTAGATAGCTCTTTTCACTGTCGACCTTTCAGTAACCTGTAAAGGTAGAAGCTGATATGGAAACGTCACAATTTCTGCGTTTTTACCATTCGCACAGATACACAGGCACGCACAGAGACAGACAGATTGGTTATCTTGTCTTCAAACAGTCAGGTAAGCTGAATCAGATATTGGATCGCAAGCTTAGATGGTTTTTGATGTTACTTTGATCCCTGGAAATGCGTTAAAGAGCTCATGAAATCCAAATTGGACTTTTAGTTAGTTTGAAGTTGATTTTCTGTTCTTTGTAATCACTTTTTTTTTTCTTTTGATTTATTTCAGTAATCGCTGTTCTCTCACCGCTGAGGATCTCAACAGACAGTGGCTGAAGCCGGACCCCAATTTAAGCCCCACAATTTACCACACCAAAGGCTTCCTCTATTACCTCAACAGCATAGGCAGGACTCCGCTGGTAAGTTTCCATTAAATCTCGCTGCACTGTAACTGACCTATTGAATCCTAAAGTTCCATGAGGGGCTCGCCGGAAATTGCTCCATGATCTCCGAGCTTTTCGCTTCTAAATGCAGGTCAGGGACGACCAAATCCATAAATGTGTGTTAAGGGCCACCGATCTGGATATTAGACCATACAGACTGAAGCAAGCCTGGATAGATACACGTGCTTCGTTGTTTATTAGAAAACAACTGCAGTTTGAAAAGCCTACTTTTGTGAATTGGTTTAAATGAACCATATTACAAAAGTAATGAATCATGACTGACATAAATGTGATGAGATACATTACCATTGCTCCTTTTTACAAAGTTATTGATAATTTGCCTCAAAATTGTCATTTGCCTAAGCTGACTGATGAAATGTAACTAGGGATATGAAATAATTTATTCACACAATGTCAATAATTTGTGATTATTTTAATATTTGACAATGGCGGGTATAGTTCTGTATATTTTTAATTGCATAAATTAATAATTTGTGGTTTTGAAACAAATCAGTTAAGTAAATGATTCAATGACTCACACCTAAAGACATTTGCTTAATTCCTGAATGAATCAGAGTTTTTGAATAAATCCTGATTAAACTGGGTTTTGAATGAGTAAACAAATAAATGAGTAAATGAACAAATTAATAAATTACACCCTAAACTAATCATGAATGCTTTTTAGCATGGATACTATGCCTATAGTAAATCGGTGATTTAAACCATTCAATTGTGTGAATTATTTAGTAACTCTTTCATAAAAATAGTCCAAATAGACATTGTATTATTAGTGAATCAGGTGAGTAAATAATTCAATGACTGAATGAATCAGAGGTGGTGGGGGGGGGGGGTGGTATCACACAATTCTGACTTTATTTTCTCAGAATTGCGTAATACAAACTCGCAATTCAGACTTTTTTCTCAGATGTCAAAATAGACATTGTGTTATTACATTTTTGGATTATTTCATTGATGTTTGGATTATTTCATTCTACAATGAAGTGTTTTTGAATAATTGAGTAAAGGATTCAAATACTCACTCATAAAATGTCAATTGTTTTTCCCCTAAAACAAATCTGCATTTTGAATGAATTAACTGAGTAAATCATTCAATGATTCATACATAAAGATAGTCATATGTTTAATTCCTGAATCAGAGGTTTTGAAAGAGTCCTGATGAAACTGGGTTTTGAATGAGTCAGCTGAACTAATAAATAAGTAAACTAATAAACTGCTAAATAACGCTCTAAATAGTATCAGAAAATAATCAGAAATACTATTTAGCATGTATAATATGCCAGTTGGCACAAAGGGAAAAACAAATCTGCATTTTGAATGAATCAGTTGAGTAAATCATTCAATGACTCACACATGAAGACAGTCATTTGTTTTTCGTTCTTGAAAGATTTAGAGGTATTAAATAAATCCAGATGAAACTGGGTCAGCTGAGTAAACAAATAAATGAGTAAACAAATAGATAATATGCCAATTACAGTTCATGAATGAATTGGTGTTTTAAACAAATCAGTTGTGTAAATGAACTCTCTCATAAAAAAAGTCAAAGTAGACATTGTATTAAAGAGACAGTTGTTTTGTCTCTAAAACAAATCTGCATTTTGAATGAATCAGTTGAGTAAATCATTCAATATCAGAGGTTGTGAATGAATCAGTTGAATAAATACGTTGATGTCTCACTAATACAGACAGTCACTGCTGCCACCTACTGGCATATCTGTGACCTGCAGAAAGAGTCGTTGGATGGAGTTTTAGATGACCTCCAGTTCATGTCTCCTAACAGAATTAAGAGCTTTTTTTATTTTTAGTCAGTCTATTCATAGAGTCTTGCCTGGTGCCTTTGAGCTTCTCCTGATGCTGTTAGAGCACTAAAGAATAACTTCTATCTTTTACTTCGTCCCTATCCACCCGCTGTCCTTTTTCAAAAGACGCTTCTCAGGAAATGGAGTAATGGACCATTGCCCTATCTTTGCAAGTCAGGGGGGAAAAAACAAAGCAACAAAAGTAGGTTCGCCAGCACTTTTGAGAGAATACACTACTAAAAATGGTCATTCTAGGACGTCATAACCTAAACTAAAGTAAATTATGCAGTTAAATGAATTCATTTTATTCTGAATAGCGTGGAAATGACTATTGTCGGTGCTGTAATTAAGCAGGAATGACCTGTTGCGAAGAAACAAAGAACATTAGCGTTAACAGGAATGCTTTGACACAATTAGCCAGATTTACATATCAATTATGCCATAATTCTTGTTTGATCAGAGTAATAATTATGCACCGAACCCGGTCAAAGGAACATTGTCAGTCCCCAAAACCTACAGTGGGAAAAATGCGACTTGTGATGTTAACGAATGAGGAAGGAGCCCTCTTGTTGAGCCTTTACAATAAGCGGCCACACTGTCAAGAGACAAAATTTGAATTAGAGTCAAAATCTGGTCTGGTATTTGATTCCCCTCGTCGTTCATGTCTGTGTGTTGTGTCACAAGATTAATTATGTTAAAGCTGTATTGCTGTCGTGTCAGGAAAGCCAAAAAGACCACCTAACATGTAACCTCCTCGTCCTTGGCCGTTATTCACATACAATCTTGCTGTTTCCTTATATATTTTTTGATTTGAAAAACTTCCACAGGTGTTTTGCGATTACCATGGTCACTCCAGGAAGAAGAATGTGTTTCTGTATGGCTGCAGTATGAAGGAAACCCTGTGGCAATCTGGATCTTCCATTAACACTGCCTCCCTGAAAGAAGACCCAGGATACAGGGTATGCTGGATGCCTATAACAAAGAAAATCACAAATGAGATCTTTTTCATATTTCAATATGGTTCTCCAGGATGGTAATGATATGAAAATGCAGACACAACGCCATAACGTGATAAAAGTACATGTAGAAAAGTTTTAAATCTATGAAAGTTTATCAATATTGTTTTGCGAAACTTTCATAGTTATGCCTATGAGAGTCTCAATATTGTATTGTATCTCAGTATTGATCATTTCTTATCAAATTCTGAGATTATTAGAGATAATAAGGCTGTATTGTAAACAGCAATATTGTGAAATATTTTTACAATTTCAAATTATTGTTTTCTATGGAAGCCCATTTTTGGCTCCTAAAATTGCAACTTTATATCTCACAATTCTGACTTAAGAATTCGCAATTGTATGTTATAAAGTCAGAATTGTGATATAAAGTTGCAATTCTGAAAAAAAAAGTCACAATTGCGAGTTTTATGTCGCAATTCTGACGTTTTTTTTTTTTCACAAAAGCAGAACTGAGAGATATAAACTTGGAATTCTTAGTAAAAACTTTATAACATGCAATTATGAGTTCGAACATCTCGGCCTTGTTTTCCGCTCAGAACTGGGCTTTATAACTCGCAACTGTGACTTTATATCTCAAGATAAAAAAATGGCAGCATTGAGAGATATAAACTCACAATTGCGAGAAAAAAGTCAAAATTGTGAGATAAAAACTCGCAATTGCGTGTTATAAAGTCAGAATTGTAAGATATAACTAATAATTCTGAGGAAAAAAATCACAATTGCGATAAATTAACTTAATTGTGAGTTATAAAGTCAGAAATGTGGGATATAAACTTGCATTTGCGAGAAAAAAGCCAGATTTGACTTTTTTTCTCACAATTTCAAGTTTACTACTTACAATTCTAACATTTTTCTCAGAACTGCATTATATAATCTTGCAATTATGAGTTATAAAGTCAGAATTGCAAGATATAAACCTGCATTTGCGAGAGAAAAAAATATGAATTAAGTTTGAATAACAAAATTTGAACTTTTTTTCTCGCAGTTGTGAGTTTATATCTTGCAATTCTTTTTTTATCAGAATTGTGAGATATAAACTTTCTTAGCAGAAAAAGACTATGTTCTCAGAATTGCGAGTTTATATCTCACAATTCTGACTTTATAACACACAATTGTGAGATATTAAGTCAGAATTGTGAGATATAAACTCATAATTTTAAGAAAAAAGTCACAATTGCGACAAATGAACTCACAATTCTAAGAAAAAAGTCACAATTGTGACTTTTTATCTCCCAATTTTACTTTCTCAGAATTGCAACTTTTTTACTCGGAATTACGAGTTTGACTTTTTTTCTCACATATAACTCGCAGTTGACAGTTTATATCATGCTATTCTGACAAGTTTTTATGTCGCAGTTCTGACTTTTTTGAGAGATATAAATTTGGAATTCTGAGAAAAAAAAGTCACAATTGCGATATAGAAACTCGCAATTCTTAGAAAAAAGGCAGAATTGTAAGTTTATATCTTAAAATTCTAACTTACTCAGAATTGCGAGTTTGTATCTCAAAATTCTGAGTTTTTTCTTAGAATTGCATTATATAAACTCTTAATTTACATTAGAAAGTCAGAATTGCGAGATAAAAGTGTGCAATTCTGACTGTTTTCTCGCAAATGCAAGTTTTTAGCTCACAATTCTGACATTTTTCTCACAATTGTGAGATAATATCATGCAATTCTGATGTTTTTTCTCAGAATTTTGAGATATAAACTCGCAATTGTGAGTTATGAAGTCCAGTTCTGAGCGGAAAACAAGACTGATGTGTTCAACCTCACAATTGCGTTTCATAAAGTCAGAACTGAGAGATATAAACTCGCAATTATGAGAAAAAAAGTCACAATTGCACTACATGAACTCGCAATTCTAAGAAATGTGAGAATTGTTTCTCTCTCACATTACTTACTTTCTCGGAATTACGACTTTATTTCTCAGATTTGCAAATTTATATCTCACAATTCTGACTTCTTTCTTGTATCTCAAAATATCTCTTGTATCTTTGTATCTCAAAATTCTGCAAAACACCATCAAAATTTCATGATATAAACTCTCAAATGCAAGATATAAACTTGCAATTGCGAGAAATAAAATGCAGTTGTGAAATAAAATGTCGCAATTACCTTTTTTTTAATTCAGTGGCAGAAACGGGCTTCCACAGTTTTCTGTTTGAATATATCAAAACTTTTAATATCAATATCAAGAATACTCAGTGATATCAAAAATACTTTTGCTGTACATTCATTCTCATTTGTTTCTATTTTTATTGCTCCTATTTTAGGAGAAACATCTGAAACAAAGTTGATTCTTCAAAGTCACAACTGAGAACTCAATTACATCTCCTGAGCTATGAAAGAGCAACCTTGCAGCAATAAAATCTGTCCACATTACAGCTTCTGCTGTATCCCCATAATCTATTTTTGCTCTCACAAGAAGAGCCAGCAGTGCATATGTTTTAGTATCCTTATTCTATCATTATATATCCAGTTTTACAGTGAGAATACTTTTTTGTCTGATTTATTGTTTCCTGATTGGCATGGTTGTTTCCATCCTACATAAAACTTTTATTTCTAAGCCAGTTTTTGAAGTTTAGCGCCGAAGGAAGTTTCTCCCCAACATACAGGCTGTGGCGAATCAAGTTAAAGGATAGTTTAAAGGCATATGTAAATCTGTGGAATCTGTAATGTGGAAAATATTGCGACGCTAGCTGCTGTCTGACTGATGTCTGCCAACTATGCAAAAGAAGTCCCTTAAACTAAATATACACAAAACTAGAACTGAAAACAGTGGCATAAAAATGGGCAAATACAAAGAAATACATGATTCTTTTTTTAAACCTATGCATTGTTTGTATTGACAGACTATCGCCAAAACTCTGGACCGGATTGCTCCTGCATTCTCCTTCAACAGCTGCAACTATCTGGTGGAAAAGTCTCGGGCGTCCACAGCGCGGGTCGTCGTTTGGAGGGAGATCGGAGTCCTCCGAAGCTACACCATGGAAAGCACTTACAATGGCTGCAATCAAGGCATCTACAAGGTTAGTCATTTTTGCTAATAGGGTCTGTCAAATACATAGTTAATGAATCATTTTACTTTCTTTAATGCGGAAGTAAACCCATGGGCGAGACTTCAGTTCATTAGCTGCTGTAGGGAAATAACGAGAAGAATAACAACGTGCAGTAAACGGTAATAAGATAATACATTAAAATAACATGGTAAGACACCATTTTGCAATATCAAGCAACCAAACAAGCTGTTTTGTACAACTAAAAATGGACACAGATGAGACTGGAAGTCTTATCTTATGGGAAAAATAAGGTGGATAGTTCTGATAAACAGCACTATAGGGTTGCGCAACTTTTGCATGCAGCATTTTAACACAATTATTGCAGCCTTATTCACTAACCTACCATAAAACAGTTGCTAACCACATGCTAAATGCTCACTCTGTCATTTGTTAAAGTCACTGTCATACTTTTCAGCACAACTACGCATTTTTGAATGTGATATAAGTTAGCAATTCACAAAATAAAATGCTATTTGCATGCAATTAATGTAAAGACAGAAAAAAGGTGGAAATTGGAATTCTATGTATTAAAAAAATATATATTTGTGTATACCATACAAACATTTGATGTTGAGCTGTTAAAATACTTCTAAAAAAAATTAATATTGTGAAATATTTTTACATTTTCAAATAACTTGTTTCTGTTTGAATATGTTTTAGAATTCAATTTATTCTAGTGGTGGCAAAACTGAATTTTCAGCAGCCATTACTTCAAAAAAATCTTACCCAAACTTTTGGAATGGTAGTATATATTTTCTAGCAATGATGGCATCAAAAGACGGAGAGTATCATAAGCGGCCACATGTGGAGACGTATGGTATAGTCAAAAATCTTTTCATTCATTTTCATGCAATGCAACTTTTTATTGTTGCTGAAACACACTTTTTTAAGCTGTTTAGCTGCAAGCTCACCATTTCGAGCCTAGCTTACATCTGACCTTCTTTTTGTCCCTTGGCATTCTCCATCTGGCCTTCCCACAGTCTTCCTCTTCTCTAATGATGCTGTCTGTGGGGCCATCCCTCGTTTTCCCAGGTATTCATTATCTGCTCATCCTTTCCCCCATCTACAAGTTTAATAATCATTCATTAACCGGCTTATTTAGCCACCTGCGGTTTTCCGATCGTAGCCTAGATACCTGCGCATTAGCTTCCCTGAGAATTAACTTTCAGAAGTTTCTCTTTTTTCATTTTTTAAGGCTATGTATAGTTTTATGCAGAGTTTTACTTGGTTTGGTAGCTTATACAATATAAGAAGCAGAGGGAACAAATATGCAGTCCTCTGCAGTGAATGGGTGCCTTCAGAATGAGTGTCCAAAAAGCTGATAAAAAAAATCAGATAAAAAATCCAGTTGTTAGCAGAAAAAAAGACTAAGTTCTCAGAATTGCGAGTTTATATCTCTAGAGTATTATAACTCTAAATAACTTGCAACTGTGTATTATAAAGTCAGAATTGTGATATAAACTCACAATTCTGAAAGAAAAAGTCACAATTACAGTATATGAACTCGCAATTCTAAGAAAAAAAGTCACAATTGGGAGTTTATATCTCGCAGTTCTTACTTTCTCAGAATTGCGAGTTTGTAATTCAAAATTTTGACTTTTTCTCACAATTGCGAGTTTGTTTTGCAATTCTGACTTTTTTTCTTAGAATTGCATGATATAAACTCTCAACTGCGAGTTATAAAGTCAGAATTGAGTGATATAAACCTGAATTCGTGAGAAAAAAGTCAGCAATTGCGAGTTTTTATGCAATTCTGCCTTTTTCTTGCAAATGCAAGTTTATATCTCGCAATTCTAACTCTCAGAATTGTGAGTTTGTAAATCACATTTCTGACTTTTTCTCACAATTGCGAGTTATAAAGTCAAAATTGCGTGATATAAACCTGCATATGTGAGAAAAAAGTCAGAATTGCAAGTTTTTATGTCGTAATTCTGCCTTTTTCTCACAAATACAAGGTTATATCTCACAATTCTTACTTTCTCAGAATTGTGAGTCTGTAATTCAAAATTTTGACTTTTTCTCACAATTGCGAGTTTATATCTTGCAATTCTGACTTTTTTTTTTAAATTGCATGATATAAATGCTTAATTGCGAGTTATTAAATCATAATTGCGTGATATAAACCTGCATTTGTGAGAAAAAGTAAAAATTGCAAGTTTTTATGTCACAATTCTGCCTTTTTCTCGCAAATGCAAGTTTATATCTCGTAATTCTGACATTTTTCTCACAGTTGTGAGATATAAACTCGCAATTGCGAGGTATAAAGTCCAGTTCTGAGTGGAAAAAAGACTGATATGTTCTCAGAATTGCAAGTTTTTATTTCACAATTCTGACTTAATAACTTGCAATTGTGTGTTATAAAGTCAGAACTGAGAGAAATAAACTATAAAGTCAGAACTGAGAGAAATAAACTCAAAATTCTGAAAAAAAAAAGTCACAATTGCGAGATATTAACTCACAATTCTGGGAAAAAAAGTTTTATCTCGCAATTCTTACTTTATTTCTCAGAAATGCAATTTATTTCTTACAATTGTGAGTTTATATCTCATAATTTTGAGAAAAAAAGTCAGAATTGCAAGATGTAAACTGCAAGTTTAATAATCATTCATTAACCTGCATGTTTAGCCACATGCTGTTTTCCGATCGTAGCCTAGATACCTGCACATTAGCTTCCCTGAGAATTAACTTTCAGAAGTTTCTCCTTATTCATTTTTAAGTCTACATATAATTTTTCTGCAGTTTTTGGTTGGTTTTGGTAGCCAATACAGTATTAAAAGCAGAGGGAACGAATATGCAGTCCTCTGCAGTGAATGGGTGCCGTCAGAATGAGAATCCAAACAGCTGATAAAAACATCATAATAATCTACAAGTAATCCATATGTAAACGAGTCGTGTGGATTACTTGTGAGTTATAATTAATCAGCTGTTTGGACTTTGATTCTGACGGCACCCATTCACTGCAGAGGATCCATTGGTGAGCAAGTGACTTTTTGGCTGAACTTTTTCTTTTAAAGGACTTGGTTTGGTACTCAGCTAGCTTAGAAACCAGTGGTGTTATACATGGCCAAACTTGGTAACATTGGAGATACTGGCAGATGGTATTTAGTCAAAGTAGAGTGATTCTAACGCAGTGACATTTGCAAAGGTTCTGGGATTTCTGGCAGCCCTTTAATAAAGGACAGGGTGGCGAATTACTCTTGACCATGGACTGCACCTTTAAAGGTTCTGCAAGTAAGAAAAAATGTTTTCGGAAAGTGCTAATGGTTGAGGAGTAAGGTCTGATATGAGAATGTCAGCTCTTGAGGGAGACGTTTTATTAAGTTTAAGTCCTTATTCCCTGTCAAAATGGGACTTGTAGCTCAAATAAAACAAGAGACAGGATCTGTGCCAGCTAACAGGTGGACATGAAGTGAGAACAGCCCTATTCTTTCCTCAGAAGACGGGATTGACTAACAAGACCTTAGACTTGGATTTATTCAGCCGTGATAATTGTTTACCATCCAATTTCTGCTGTTTGGCTCAATCTAGTGTTTTGTTCTTATGTGTCGGTGTTAGATCTTCTCTGACAATCTGCCTAAAAGTTGGGAGTCTTGTCTTGACTGTTGATGTTTAGTTTGTACTTTTCAATGAAGCTGCCAGCCCAGCACCAGTCAGGGGTCTGTTTCTCAGACTGGAGGCTCTGATGTACTTCTTGTCTTGTTGTTGTGCTTCTGGGACGTCCATGTCTCTCCCTGTGCTGGTTAGATGCAGTTTGCTTTCTTCTTTCAAGACAGTATTGCATGGTGCAGCCTTAGCTTCTCAAAAGAATAACAAACGGATGTGTTTCTAGAAAAATGTGTTTGTGTGGAAATATGCTCATGGAAATAACACTTCAGCAACTAAAAAGTACACTGTAACAATGTCTCCATACTTAATTCATATATATATATATATATATATATATATATATATATATATATAGGACTGTCAAATCGATGAATCACGATTAATCGTATCTAAAAATATATTTGACTTTTATTATATATGAATATAAATAAATATACACGTATGTATTACATAAACACAAACTTTCATTTTGGGTGTGATTAATCATGTTTAATTGATTTGATAGCCTTATATATATATATATATATATATATATATATATATATATATATATATATATATATATATATATATATATAATTAAAATATGTAACTGCAATATAACACTATTTTTATAGAATATTTAAAGAATATATCTTTAATATAGTATAATTGTTGTACAAAATAAAATAAAACTGTAAAATAATCAAAAAATAAAACAAATAAAGACTCAAATATTTAAAAAATGCAAATCAAAATGCAAAAATAACATTAAAACATATAGTACAAATAAAAAGTATATTTAATGTGTAATACTTATATTATATTATATATTACCTATATTAAAAAATGTGTGTACAGAGACAATGGGGTTTTTATACAAAGTGTGTATATATATATATATATATATACAATTCAGCAACTAAAATATACTGTAATTTTTTTTCATGCTTAATTCATGTATTAATATATATAATAATATGTATTACAATATTACTAATATATAAAAAAGTATGGAAACATCATTACATTGTCTTTTTATTATTATAATTATTATTATTATTATTCATTGAAATTAACTATAATGGTTATTATTGTTTTTATTTAGGTTTTTTTATTATTATTCTAAATGTATATTTTATTGACAACTACACATAATTTGAAGTCAATTATTTATTTTCCAAACCTAGGTGAAAAAATATATGAAAAATATATGGAAATATCATTATATTGTCTTTTTTTTTTTTTTTTTTTTTTTTTTTACAAAATTTAACCATAATGATTGTTATTGTTTATTATTAGGGCCCGAGCCCAAAAGGGCGAAGGCCCTATTGTTCTTCTAAGGATTCTTATTTGTTTTTTTTTTTATTTTTATTTTTTTTCAACCGTTGGGGCACTTTTGGGGGCCTTAACATACTCAAAAACTCTTGAAAATTTGCACACACGTCGGAATCTGCCGTCGTCCGGACGCCACAGAGGCTGGGACCCGGGCGTGGTTCAGGGCCTCTACAGCGCCCCCTGGAACACAGTTTGAAAACTTGATGTACTGCGCACACATACTTGCGCGTATTGATATGAAACTCGGTACACATATAGAACTCATCGAGCTGAACAACTTTTGTACTCTATGTCATGGGCTCCACGCAACAGGAAGTGAGATATTTAGGGCTGTTTAAAAAGCGCATGCTCTGGAATTTAACGTACTCCTCCCAGGAATTCCATGGGATTGTCACCAAACTCGGTCAGCATGATCTCAAGACATTGGGGACGCTAAATTGCGAGGAGATTTTTGATATCTCGAACGGTTTGGCCGTGGCAAGGCGACAAAGTTATGGCGAGAAATGAGAAACAGGAAGTGTCTAATAACTGTTGCACACATTGCCTGATTCTGATGAAACTTCACCAGTTTGTTCCTTGTATGATGCCGATTCCATAAATGTGACTATTATGAGTCAAAGTTATAGCGCCACCAACTGGGAGCAGGAAACGTGTCATTTTCAAAATGCTTTGAAATCAGCCTCTTAATTTTAATCGATTTTCTTTAAACTTCATCAAAATCATGTCAAAACACGACCGATAAGAATATGTAAAGGGGTCGATGATAAATCGAATGCTGTTGCCATGGCAACATGTCAAACTTTAAAATTACATTCCTGTCTTTTCAAGGCAGATAACATGCTTAGAATTTCATGAAACTCAACACACACATCAATATTAATGATAGTTAGACACTGGCAAAAGGTCATAAATGGGCGTGGAGCAGGCACTCTATAGCGCCATCTTTTGACAAAAGTTGGGGGGTTAGTTTTTCCTACAGTCACCAAACTCTGTACATATATTGTTCTCATCAATCTGGACAACTTTCTAAATCAAACTCATTAGCTAAGACCAACAGAAAGCCGGCTATTTTGATTTGAATGTGGATTTTTTGAAAAATCAGGTAGTAAACAAATTCACACTACTCCTAAGAACAACCAGCTGTTCACACCAAACTTTTTTAACATGAAGAGAAGATTCTGAAGATGTTAAATTGCGAGCAGATTTTGGATATCTCGAACGGTGTTGACGTGGTGATTTTTTAAAGATATAGTAAAAAACATAACCCTAATTTTTTATATCTTTAAAGTGCAGCATCCAAACTCTTTAAAACTTTTTTTCACACAGAGATCTAATCATTCTGAGCAAGTGCTGGAAATATTAATTTTATACAAGCTTCAATGAATTAAAGAAAATTAAAAAAATAACTCAGAAACCTGCTGTCACTCTGGGTGAATGTCTCTACAGTATGTGTGTGCGTTCAGTCAGGCACAGAGAAGCTCATTATTGCAGGGGGGAGGGGTGAGAGGCAGAGAGGGTGACAGAGTAGAGAGCCATCCTACAGACCATCTTTGAACAAAAAATGCACATATGTATTTTAATTACATAAATATGTCTGATCTTTGAGAGTCTGATATTTTGAGAAAATATAAAGGGTCACTTAGTCTTTCATTGTTCGTATTTTGCAGTTGTTGTTTTTTATTTATTTTTTACTTAACTGTACCATGAACTTGTCCTATTCAGTCACATAGCAAAAGATTTAAAAAAATACAACTTTTTAGCATGATCAATTTATCTTCATTGATAGACAATATTTACATAGTGTTATTTATTGAATATAAAATAATAATAATAAAAAATTATGACAAACTTTGACAACAAAACAAACGTTACTGTTATCTCTTCAAAACATCTGAAAACCATAATTTTAAGATCAGTTATAAATATATATATATCACCCCGTTAAAATACTCAACTTGATTTTTAAAGATATTTTGAAAGAATGAAGAGTTTATAGAGCACTTTATTGTGTATTGCTGTACACCCACATGAACTGTGTTCATGTTCATGTTAATTCACAGTACATAAACTTTATATGAATACTTTTTTTAGCTTAATATTAATTAACATTAATAAATGCTATTTATGTATTGGTCATGTTAACTAATATAGTTAATTTTAACAAATGAAACTGGATGGCAACATTTTATATTTTGTGTGTATGTGTCTGTGTGTTGATTTTAAAGTGTAACCCTTTCAATTCTGTAAACTTAAAATCCAAACTAGCAGAGGATTACTGTGAATGCATGTGCCAACTGGGCACCGTCTTCCTTATTGATTCTTAGTTATGTAGCACTTAAGAGTGATGTCTTATAACAGGAGTCACCAGCAAAGCAATATCCACACAAAAATTGTACAGATAGGTAACAATGACATTTAAGCAGAAGTGGTGGATGTAAAGGAAGCAATAATAACATTTTGCTATCATCATGAATCATGTTCTTATCATCATTTGTAGCATACTGGTTCACAGTTGGCATTTATCTGAAGTCCTTGCATTGATTGCATTTAGTTAAATCAACATTATATTTGGTCAGTCTGATCTTGAAGCCTTAGAGATGTTAAATTGTGAAGATCTTGAGTTTTCATTAAAGGGCATGTCCGTGGTGGCCTGACAAAGTTTGATGTTTCTGCATAGACATAGAAGTGGTTATAACTTAGCCTGAAAATGTCTGATCTGCCACAAAATTCACAGGTTTGGTAAGAGTCCTGGCCTGAAGACACCTAAAGACCAATATTCAGATATTATCATAGCGCCACCTGTTGGCAGCAGGATATCTCATATATTTCACTAACTCAAACATACCAAGGTCAATCTGCACCAAACTTCGTATGTTTGATAATAGTGCTGGCCTGAACACATCTACATGCCAATAATCAGTTATAGGCATAGCGCCACCAGCTGGCAGCGGCAAGTTTGGCACATTTAAGTGACTTTGACATATTTCTCCTACATTTACTGTATTAAAAGCATACTGCCCACCGTTTGCTGTTTTCCTGAAGCCACCGGTCGGCGGTGAGCCCGGGTGCGAGGGCCCGTTCATCGCTGCTCGCAGCTTTAATTAGGGCCCGAGCCCAAAAGGGCGAAGGCCCTATTGTTCTTCTAAGGATTCTTATTTGTTTTTTTTTTTTTTTTTATTTTTATTTTTTTTCAACCATTGGGGCACTTTTGGGGGCCTTAACATACTCAAAAACTCTTGAAAATTTGCACACACGTTGGAATCTGCCGTCGTCCGGATGCCACAGAGGCTGGGACCTGGGCGTGGTTCAGGGCCTCTACAGCGCCCCCTTGAACACAGTTTGAAAACTTGATGTACTGCGCACACATACTTGCACGTATTGATATGAAACTCGGAAAACATATAGAACTCATCGAGCTGAACAACTTTTGTACTCTATGTCATGGGCTCCACGCAACAGGAAGTGAGATATTTAGGGCTGTTTAAAAAGCGCATGCTCTGGAATTTAACGTACTCCTCCCAGGAATTCCATGGGATTGTCACCAAACTCGGTCAGCATGATCTCAAGACATTGGGGACGCTAAATTGCGAGGAGATTTTTGATATCTCGAACGGTTTGGCCGTGGCAAGGCGACAAAGTTATGGCGAGAAATGAGAAACAGGAAGTGTCTAATAACTGTTGAACACATTGCCAGATTCTGATGAAACTTCACCAGTTTGTTCGTTGTATGATGCCGATTCCATAAATGTGACTATTATGAGTCAAAGTTATAGCGCCACCAACTGGCAGCAGGAAGTGTGTCATTTTCAAAATGCTTTGAAATCAGCCTCTTAATTTTACTCGATTTTCTTTAAACTTCATCAAAATCATGTCAAAACACGGCCGATAAGAATATGTAAAGGGGTCGATGATAAATCAAATGCTGTTGCCATGGCAACGTGTCAAACTTTAAAATTACATTCCTGTCTTTTCGAGGCAGATAACATGCTTAGAATTTCATGAAACTCAACACACACATCAATATTAATGATAGTTAGACACTGGCAAAAGGTCATAAATGGGCGTGGAGCAGGCACTCTATAGCGCCATCTTTTGACAAAAGTTGGGGGGTTAGTTTTTCCTACAGTCACCAAACTCTGTACATATATTGTTCTCATCAATCTGGACAACTTTCTAAATCAAACTCATTAGCTAAGACCAACAGAAAGCCGGCTATTTTGATTTGAAGGTGGATTTTTTGAAAAATCAGGTAGTAAACAAATTCACACTACTCCTAAGAACAACCAGCTGTTCACACCAAACTTTTTTAACATGAAGAGAAGATACTGAAGATGTTAAATTGCGAGCGGATTTTGGATATCTCGAACGGTGTTGACGTGGTGATTTTTTAAAGATATAGTAAAAAACATAACCCTAATTTTTTATATCTTTAAAGTGCAGCATCCAAACTCTTTAAAACTTTTTTCACACAGAGATCTAATCATTCTGAGCAAGTGCTGGAAATATTAATTTTATACAAGCTTCAATGAATTAAAGAAAATTAAAAAAATAACTCAGAAACCTGCTGTCACTCTGGTGAATGTCTCTACAGTATGTGTGTGCGTTCAGTCAGGCACAGAGAAGCTCATTATTGCAGGGGGGAGGGGTGAGAGGCAGAGAGGGTGACAGAGTAGAGAGCCATCCTACAGACCATCTTTGAACAAAAAATGCACATATGTATTTTAATTACATAAATATGTCTGATCTTTGAGAGTCTGATATTTTGAGAAAATATAAAGGGTCACTTTGTCTTTCATTGTTCGTATTTTGCAGTTGTTGTTTTTTATTTATTTTTTACTTAACTGTACCATGAACTTGTCCTATTCAGTCACATAGCAAAAGATTTAAAAAAATACAACTTTTTAGCATGATCAATTTATCTTCATTGATAGACAATATTTACATAGTGTTATTTATTGAATATAAAATAATAATAATAAAAAATTATGACAAACTTTGACAACAAAACAAACGTTACTGTTATCTCTTCAAAACATCTGAAAACCATAATTTTAAGATCAGTTATAAATATATATATATTACCCCGTTAAAATACTAAACTTGATTTTTAAAGATATTTTGAAAGAATGAAGAGTTTATAGAGCACTTTATTGTGTATTGCTGTACACCCACATGAACTGTGTTCATGTTCATGTTAATTCACAGTACATAAACTTTATATGAATACTTTTTTTTAGCTTAATATTAATTAACATTAATAAATGCTATTTATTTATTGGTCATGTTAACTAATATAGTTAATTTTAACAAATGAAACTGGATGGCAACATTTTATATTCTGTGTGTATGTGTCTGTGTGTTGATTTTAAAGTGTAACCCTTTCAATTCTGTAAACTTAAAATCCAAACTAGCAGAGGATTACTGTGAATGCATGTGCCAACTGGGCACCGTCTTCCTTATTGATTCTTAGTTATGTAGCACTTAAGAGTGATGTCTTATAACAGGAGTCACCAGCAAAGCAATATCCACACAAAAATTGTACAGATAGGTAACAATGACATTTAAGCAGAAGTGGTGGATGTAAAGGAAGCAATAATAACATTTTGCTATCATCATGAATCATGTTCTTATCATCATTTGTAGCATACTGGTTCACAGTTGGCATTTATCTGAAGTCCTTGCATTGATTGCATTTAGTTAAATCAACATTATATTTGGTCAGTCTGATCTTGAAGCCTTAGAGATGTTAAATTGTGAAGATCTTGAGTTTTCATTAAAGGGCATGTCCGTGATGGCCTGACAAAGTTTGATGTTTCTGCATAGACTTAGAAGTGGTTATAACTTAGCCTGAAAATGTCTGATCTGCCACAAAATTCACAGGTTTGGTAAGAGTCCTGGCCTGAAGACACCTAAAGACCAATATTCAGATATTATCATAGCGCCACCTGTTGGCAGCAGGATATCTCATATATTTCACTAACTCAAACATGCCAAGGTCAATCTGCACCAAACTTCATATGTTTGATAATAGTGCTGGCCTGAACACATCTACATGCCAATAATCAGTTATAGGCATTGTGCCACCAGCTGGCAGCGGCAAGTTTGGCACATTTAAGTGACTTTGACATATTTCTCCTACATTTACTGTATTAAAAGCATACTGCCCACCGTTTGCTGTTTTCCTGAAGCCACCGGTCGGCGGTGAGCCCGGGTGCGAGGGCCCGTTCATCGCTGCTCGCAGCTTTAATTATTATTATTATTATTAGGGCCCGAGCCCAAAAGGGCGAAGGCCCTATTGTTCTTCTAAGGATTCTTATTTTTTTTTTTTTTTTTTTTTTTTTTCAACCGTTGGGGCACTTTTGGGGGCCTTAACATACTCAAAAACTCTTGAAAATTTGCACACACGTTGGAATCTGCCGTCGTCCGGACGCCACAGAGGCTGGGACCCGGGCGTGGTTCAGGGCATCTACAGCGCCCCCTGGAACACAGTTTGAAAACTTGATGTACTGCGCACACATACTTGCACGTACTCATATGAAACTCGGTACACATATAGAACTCATCGAGCTGAACAACTTTTGTACTCTATGTCATGGGCTCCACGCAACAGGAAGTGAGATATTTAGGGCTGTTTAAAAAGCGCATGCTCTGGAATTTAACGTACTCCTCCCAGGAATTCCATGGGATTGTCACCAAACTCGGTCAGCATGATCTCAAGACATTGGGGACGCTAAATTGCGAGGAGATTTTTGATATCTCGAACGGTTTGGCCGTGGCAAGGCGACAAAGTTATGGCGAGAAATGAGAAACAGGAAGTGTCTAATAACTGTTGCACACATTGCCTGATTCTGATGAAACTTCACCAGTTTGTTCCTTGTATGATGCCGATTCCATAAATGTGACTATTATGAGTCAAAGTTATAGCGTCACCAACTGGCAGCAGGAAACGTGTCATTTTCAAAATGCTTTGAAATCAGCCTCTTAATTTTACTCGATTTTCTTTAAACTTCATCAAAATCATGTCAAAACACGGCCGATAAGAATATGTAAAGGGGTCGATGATAAATCAAATGCTGTTGCCATGGCAACGTGTCAAACTTTAAAATTACATTCCTGTCTTTTTGAGGCAGATAACATGCTTAGAATTTCATGAAACTCAACACACACATCAATATTAATGATAGTTAGACACTGGCAAAAGGTCATAAATGGGCGTGAAGCAGGCACTCTATAGCGCCATCTTTTGACAAAAGTTGGGGGGTTAGTTTTTCCTACAGTCACCAAACTCTGTACATATATTGTTCTCATCAATCTGGACAACTTTCTAAATCAAACTCATTAGCTAAGACCAACAGAAAGCCGGCTATTTTGATTTGAAGGTGGATTTTTTGAAAAATCAGGTAGTAAACAAATTCACACTACTCCTAAGAACAACCAGCTGTTCACACCAAACTTTTTTAACATGAAGAGAAGATTCTGAAGATGTTAAATTGCGAGCGGATTTTGGATATCTTGAACGGTGTGGACGTGGTGATTTTTTAAAGATATAGTAAAAAACATAACCCTAATTTTTTATATCTTTAAAGTGCAGCATCCAAACTCTTTAAAACTTTTTTCACACAGAGATCTAATCATTCTGAGCAAGTGCTGGAAATATAAATTTTATACAAGCTTCAATGAATTAAAGAAAATTAAAAAAATAACTCAGAAACCTGCTGTCACTCTGGTGAATGTCTCTACAGTATGTGTGTGCGTTCAGTCAGGCACAGAGAAGCTCATTATTGCAGGGGGGAGGGGTGAGAGGCAGAGAGGGTGACAGAGTAGAGAGCCATCCTACAGACCATCTTTGAACAAAAAATGCACATATGTATTGTAATTACATAAATATGTCTGATCTTTGAGAGTCTGATATTTTGAGAAAATATAAAGGGTCACTTAGTCTTTCATTGTTCGTATTTTGCAGTTGTTGTTTTTTATTTATTTTTTACTTAACTGTACCATGAACTTGTCCTATTCAGTCACATAGCAAAAGATTTAAAAAAATACAACTTTTTAGCATGATCAATTTATCTTCATTGATAGACAATATTTACATAGTGTTATTTATTGAATATAAAATAATAATAATAAAAAATTAAGACAAACTTTGACAACAAAACAAACGTTACTGTTATCTCTTCAAAACATCTGAAAACCATAATTTTAAGATCAGTTATAAATATATATATATCACCCCGTTAAAATACTCAACTTGATTTTTAAAGATATTTTGAAAGAATGAAGAGTTTATAGAGCACTTTATTGTGTATTGCTGTACACCCACATGAACTGTGTTCATGTTCATGTTAATTCACAGTACATAAACTATATATGAATACTTTTTTTAGCTTAATATTAATTAACATTAATAAATGCTATTTATTTATTGGTCATGTTAACTAATATAGTTAATGCTAACAAATAAAACTGAATGGCAACATTTTATATTTTGTGTGTATGTGTCTGTGTGTTGATTTTAAAGTCTAACCCTTTCAATTCTGTAAACTTTAAATCCAAACTAGCAGAGGGTTACTTTGAATGCATGTGCCAACTGGGCACCGTCTTCATTATTGATTCTTAGTAATGTAGCGCTTAAGAGTGATGTCTTATAACAGGAGTCACCAGCAAAGCAATATCCACACACAAATTGTACAGATAGGTAACGATGACATTTAAGCAGAAGTGGTGGACGTAAAGCAAGCAATAATAACATTTTGTTATCATCATGAATCTTGTTCTTATCATCATCATCAGAGTATAGGGAAAATTTAGCATATTGGTTCACAGTTGGCATTATCTGAAGTCCTTGCATTGATTGCATTTAATTAAATCAACATTATATTTGGTCAGTCTGATCTTGAGGCCTTAGAGATGTTAAATTGTGAAGATCTTGAGTTTTCATTGAGTTGTTATAACTTAGCCATAAAATGTCCGATCTGCCTCAAACTTCACAGGTTTTGTAAGAGTCCTGGCCTGAAGACACCTAAAGACCAATATTCAGATATTATCATAGCGCCACCTGTTGGCAGCAGGATATATCATATATTTCACTAACTCAAACATACCAAGGTCAATCTGCACCAAACTTCATATGTTTGATAATAGTGCTGGCCTGAACACATCTACATGCCAATAATCAGTTATAGGCATAGCGCCACCAGCTGGCAGCGGCAAGTTTGGCACATTAAGTGACTTTGACATATTTCTCCTACATTTACTGTATTAAAAGCATACTGCCCACCGTTTGCTGTTTTCCTGAAGCCACCGGTCGGCGGTGAGCCCGGGTGCGAGGGCCCGTTCATCGCTGCTCGCAGCTTTAATTATTATTATTATTATTATTATTATTATTATAAATGTATATTTTATTAACAACTATAATGATTATTTTTTTTATTATTTGTTTATTTTATTATTATTATAAATGTATATTTTATTAACAACTACACATCATTTGAAGTCAATTACTAAGTTTACAAACCTAGACAAAAAAAAGTATGAAAAATGTATGGAAATATCATTACATAGTCTTTTTTAAATTTTTATTTTATTTTTTACAAAAATTAGCCATAATGATTGTTATTGGGTTTTTTTGTGTGTGTTTTTTTTTTTTAATTACCGTATTTAATCAGTTTTATTAGTATATTAGTTTAATTTAATTAGTATTATTATAAATGTTTGATTTTATTAACAACTATAGTGTTTATTATTATTATTTTATGTGTGTGTTAGTGTTGTCAAAAATATCGATATTTCGATAAATATCGATACTGAAATATCTGAACGATACAATACTAATTTCCCAAAGTATCGATACTAGCCGAGCTGTCACTTTCACTATTCCACATAGGCAAGTTGACAAACACCACACGTGACCGCAGTGCCTGTCTCGTCTCATTCAAGCGTGAGGCGAATGGAAAAGGCGAGTGCGGCATCCCGCGACCAACTTTGTTTGATAAAGAACACAGCAGGAGTGCTATCTGGAAATATTTTGGATATGAAACAAATGAACATGGAAAGCTGAAGTACACAAGCAAGCTAATATGTAAGAGTTGCTACAGAGCAGTGCTAACAAAAGGCGCTAACACCACTAATTTCGCAAAGCACCTGAAAGACAGACACCCGGATCTATATAAAGAAGAACTGTTCTCATTTTAACATGACTGAATCATTAAATAAGATTGCCTTTTATTGTTGCTGATATGAGTGTTGTCCCGTTTTTTACCGTAGTTCGTTAATATAATCAGATTGAGGAATCTTAGACGAGTAAATACTTTAACTGCGGTCAAATGTAAATTAACTGCGCTTATTTAACTTTATTTCAAAAAATCATTACTTAAATTCTACAATATGTCTTAATGTCGATCCAGTGAGCAACTGAGCATTGTGTGTGATGCACGCTTGTTTGCTTGCGTGGATCGTTGATTATGAATACGACATTAAAATCTGTTCGTCAAATAATGTTAATCTATTAACCAGCATTTATGAACGATGAGCAATGCATTTGTTACAGAATATTTGAATCTTTGATAACGGTAGGTAATAAAAACACAACGGATCATGTTAGCTCTGGTCCAATTAAAAATATTAACAGATATAACTTTGGATTTTAATTAGTTAATGTAGTAGTAAATTATATTTTAAATGAACTGTTAACTAAGATTAATAAATGTTTTGGAAGTATTTTTCATTGTTTATTCATGTTAACTAATGTTAACAAATATCTTTTACCATTAACTTAAGTTCTAAGATTAATTAGTTCAGTTAATTTTAAAAGTGTGGTCTGAAAAAAAAAAAAGTTTACGACCTACACTACCAGTTGTATTTGAACAGCAAATAAAGCATGAAGCTCAAACTCAAATGAAGCTACGAAGCTGAACAGGGCTGTAGCAGTGTACATATGCATATACTTTATTGTCATGTTCTAGACTATATTTATCTTTAAATTAAAAAAGAAATTTACCTCCTTAATATTGTGGCAGTTTTTTTCTCTGTGGTATTGAAAATAGTATCGAATATGGATATTTTTCAAGGTATCGTATCGAAGTTAGAAATTCCAGTATCGTGACAACACTAGTGTGTGTGTATGCATATATGTATGAAAATATCATTACATTATCTTATTTATTTATTTATTTATTTTTACAAAAAATATCCTTAATTATTGTTATTGTTTTTCTTTTAATTATTATTATATATGTATATTTTATTAACACCTATAATGATTATTATTGTTTTTATTTATTAGTTTATTTATTATAAATGTATATTTTATTGACAACTACACATCATTTGATGTCAATTACTAAGTTTCCGAACCTAGGCGAAAAATGTATAAAAAATGTATGGAAAATCTTTACATAGTCTTTTTTAAATGTTAATTTTTTACAAAAATTAAACCACAATGATTGTTATTGTTTTAATATAATTTTAATTATTATTATAAATGTATATTTTTTTATTAACAACTATAATCATTTTTTTTTATTATAAATGTATATTTTATTGACAACTACACATCATTTGAAGTGAAGTATTGCGTTTCCAATCCTCTATGAAAAATGTATGTAAACATTGTTACACTGCCTTTTTTAATTTTATATTTTTACAAAAAATAATCATTATGATTATTATTATTTTTTTGTTTGTATGTTTTTAATTACTATTCTAAATCTATTTAATTGACAACTACACATCATTTGAAGTCAATTATTGAGTTTCCAAACCTAGGCGATTGGCCAATGTCAGAGCGAACCGCATCCCTGTTGGTGTTTGAAGAGCGTGTCGGACAATATGCAGGACGCATGAGCTTCTAAATGTGTATAGATTTGGACTAATGGATCAGAAAATCAGACATTTCATTACGAGCGGCGCATACAAGCGCAGCTGGCAGGCCAGATGTTTTGGTACATGTACTTTTAGCAATGGGCGGCAGCCCGAGAGTCTCTTGATTAAAAAGTCTGTACTAATATTCACTGCCGATGTCAGGAACCTGGCAGACCATTAGACTGTGGAGCCAATTCAAGTGGGCCCTCTCCGGGTCCTTTAAAGCGAGTTAGACGAGAGCGGGAACATAAAAAAAGGAAAGAAAAGAGTGGGGAATGGGTAGAAACACTCCCTCTGTTCACAGCTAATTCATGCCAATTAGCAGCTCAGACGAGCTCTGGGATTCGGGAACGGAGCGAAGCTTAATTACGTTCTCAGTCAGTAAATCAGAGCCTGGGTCATTGAGAGTAACGCCGCCTCTGAAATGTCATCACTGCCTAGTGGAATCCCTGATCAGATGGACAGCTACACGTGTACCCTAAAAGAAACGTCGCGCTAAATCTAACTTTGGCCGGCGGTGCCGATGAATAACGTTCTCTTTTAGATATTTTGATGGACAATGTGATGTAACACTGCCAAATCAATCAGCTGTTAAACAGCATAGCCTGCGGTTGTTGATTTCATGAGGAGTGTGGGAAACTGGCGAGCTTCAGACAGAAAGTGAAGTGAAACTTATCCATTTTCCCAGATTGCCAATGACACCGGTAGGACCTTTTCCGCCGGTCTCCCACTCAAAGCAGAGGTGTCTTTTGCCAGACGAAGGATAATCTTCAAAAGGAATCTCATTTGCATCACAAAGACGGCACCTTTAATCACCTTAGCTTTGCAATTTCAGACTCCCGAATGAAATTCCCCACTTCCTTTCCTTTGCACTTCTTTCTCCTCCAAACTTAATCAACTATTGTCGTTTTTTTGCAAGGAAACACGTGGATTAAGATAAACGAGAGGCTTGATGAAATTGGTACAAAGTTCGTTTAATTAAGTATTGCGAGTGCTACATTCTGATTAGGTTCAATTTAGTTGCAGCTGTGATAAACACTTTTGTCTCGAAACGGAACTGTGAAGCAAAGTTTGAATTTTAACTTAGTGAGTCCTACAGGGAGTTTGCTGCAACCGTGTAACGTTTTTTAGTGGGCAATTTATCTCCTCATCTAAAAACCGACACGTAATGGGCTGTAAATACTGTCTGATGTCAATGTCAGATGTTTAGACTTGGTGTTTTTTTTTTGTGTTTTTGTTTGAAGGTTGGAGAAACATTGAAAACAAAGCTTCAGCATAGACACTATGCAGCATTTCTGTTGTTAAGCATGTAAACTTAGCTAAGATAAAAGTATATAAACAAAAATTATTCTTAATTTATATTTTAAATATATTATGAGTGATACATATGGAAGCCCATTACCGCCACTAAATATATATTTTTTTAAGTATTTGCAACTTTTTTCTCAGAATTGCGTAATACAAACTCGCAATTCCGACTTTTTTTCTCAGAATTGCGCAATACAAGCACACAATTCCAACTTTTTTCTCAGAATCGGGTAATGCAAACTCAGAATTCCGATGTTTTTTTAGAATTGCATAATACAAACCCACAATTCCGACTTTTTTTCTCAGAATTGCGCAATACAAGCACACAATTCCAACTTTTTTCTCAGAATCGGGTAATGCAAACTCAGAATTCCGATGTTTTTTTTTTTTTAGAATTGCATAATACAAACCCACAATTCCGACTTTTTTTTCTCAGAATTGCGTAATACAAACATTACTCTTTTCTCAGAATTGTGTGATACAAACATGACTTTTTTCTCAGAATTGAGTAATGCGAACTTGCAATTCTGACTTTTTCCCTCAAAATTGTCTAATACGAACTCGCAATTCCGACTTCTTTTTCTCAGAATTGCGAAATTCGAACTCACAATTCGGACTTTTTTCCTCAGAATTGTGTAATACAAACTCGCAATTACGATTTTTTTTTTCTCAGAATTGCGTAATTCGAACTTGCAATTAATTTTTTTTTTCTCAGAATTGCATAATACATTATATTTTGAATATATTACGAATGATACATATGGAATCCCATTTCTGCCACCAAAAAATTTTTTTTGAAAGTATTTGCAATTTTTTTTCAGAATTGCATAATACAGACTCGCAGTTCCGACTTTTTTTTCTCAGAATTGCGCAATACAAGCACACAATTCGTTTTTTTCTTTGATTTAGAATTGTGTAATACAAACTTGCAATTCTGCCTTTTTCCTCAAAATTGCATAATGCGAACTGTGCAATGTGCAATGCCAACTCGCATTCCGACTTTTTTTTTTCTCAGAATTGCATAATACGAACTCGCAATTCTGACTTTTTTTATCAGAACTGCATAAAACGAACTCGCAATTATAACTTTTTTCTCTCACAAGTATAAATATGTATCTCACAATTCTGACTTTTTTCCTCACAGTTCCGAGTTTATATCTGCAACTTTCCCTTTGATGACATCATCGAGGCCTCTAGTTTTTAACCTAGTGCCTCCAATCACCTGGCTCCATTACATGTTCTTTTACCTGTCCAATCAATTCGAATCATATCCCATTCTGCAAAAATACGTGACATTATAAAAGTAAAATAGGTTGTGAGTGCAGTTTTATGCTCACTTTGGGATAAATGTGTCAGATGAGGTGAATTTTGGATTAACTGCGACAGGCTGGAGACATGAATCAGATTGACCGTTTGGATGGGCTGCTCTATGGCTGCCGCTGAAAGGCATTTCATAGAAGATGACTGATCTGATAATTGTATTTCAGGACAGTAAGTGGAGTTATGACCCATCTGATTTCCAGAAATTTAATTGGGTCTCTTAAAAAAAAGAAGAAAGAAATAATGATGGTACAGCCATTTTGAGGAACATATGCTGGAGACAGTAATTTGATGTTTGCAAATTGATTAAAGCAACTCTCATAATATGTGATTAATTTCAAAGGACGGCTTTTAATTATGGCCATGGCAATATTTCGCAAGGCACAGCAAACTGAGGACACTGACTGTGCTGAGTGTGCAGGTCTGACAATCAGCTGAGAACTGCTATTAAATTATACACCAAAGAGTCTATGTAAAAGAGGACCAGCCCATTAAAAAAAAAAAAAGTATTTTATTTTATCTTATTTGCATACATGCATACACTTATTTAAATTAAAATATAAACATAAATCTATGTAATGTTTTATTTTCATTAATTTTCTGTAAAGCTGACCGTCTGATGTTCGTCTAGACGACTTCTCCATTGGTTGTGTGATATACGCTTAGATCTTCTGGATGCCTCCAGCATCTCCATTTCAGTGTTCTCCAAGGTGAAGGGAAAGCTAGCACTTCAAACGCTGAAGACCTCTCTAAATCATTTCTGCAGGTCAGGCTTTTAGAATCGGATCTCTGTTTCCATTCACTATTCATCAGTGGCTGATGTTAAATGATGGTGTCATGCAGCAATACGAGGGGAAATGTCAGTTGCCTGGTCTACTGAAAGAAAGCGTGGATTTTAGATGAGAATTCATTTCACACTGGTGCACGCCACGTGAACACACACACACACACACACACACACACACACATTGATAGACATCAAGTGTTTCAGAAAGGTTCAAAAAGTACTTTTAAAATTCAATAAAGTTAAGGAATCTATAGCGTAGAGTCCTTATTAAAACTCTGCAATCTAATTTAATCCTTTATATAAACAACATATTAGAATTTAGCTATATTTAAGAAAATTAAAAAAAAAAATAATTTGAATATAAAATAATATATTGTTTTTAGTCCATCAACCTCAAATGTACTTGCCTTTGATAGATTCATAAGAAAATAGTTCATGTGCAACGTCAATCACAGTTTTCTAATTCGATAAAGAAGGTTCAGGAAATAAGAACTCATTTTCTCTCAAAGTAATATCGCTTTTAGACTATTTAGTATATTTTTAGGCACACCATAATTATGAGATGTGATTTGAAAGCATGATGTTTACTGGATGTGGCTTGCTTGAATGAACAGGTGATGTTTGCCTGAGTTTAATTTCATTATCACCTTCATTAAAGCCATTGAATGCCACTTAGTTTGTAATTATCAATCTTTAAAAGTTTCTAGCTGAACTCCAGGGGCCACGTGAACATATGGTCTATCAAAACCAGCCCTGACTGTCTTTAGATTTTCTGGCCAATGAAACAAGACTCCTCTGATCCTTGCATTTATTAGGAGTTTATGAAAAAAACGCATGTTTCACCAGGCTCGCTTCCAAATTCTTCATTATTTTATTAACTTTATTATTTAGGACTGGAAAAGATGTCAAAGAAGTAGCAATGCACTTTAATATAATGTACAGTCGTGGCCAAAAGTTTTGAGAATGACACAAATATTAGTTTTCACAAAGTTTGCTGCTCAACAGCTTTTAGATCTTTGTTTCAGTTGTTTCTGTGATGTACTGAAATATAATTACAAGCACTTCATACGTTTCAAAGGATTTTATCGACAATTACAAGACATTTATGCAAAGAGTCAGTATTTGCAGTCTTGGCCCTTCTTTTTCAGGACCTCTGCAATTCGACTGGGCATGCTCTCAATCAACTTCTGGGCCAAATCCTGACTGATAGCAACCCATTCTTTCATAATCACTTCTTGGAGTTTGTGTTTGTCCACCCACCTCTTGAGGACTGACCACAAGTTTTAAGATCTGGGGAGTTTCCAGGCCATGGACCCAAAATGTCAACGTTTTGGTCCCCGGGCCACTTAGTTATCACTTTTGCCTTATGGCACGGTGCTCCATCGTGCTGGAAAATGCATTGTTCTTACCCAAACTGTTGTTGGATTGTTGGAAGAAGTTGCTGTTGGAGGGTGTTTTGGTACCATTCTTTATTCATGGCTGTGTTTTTGGGCAAAATTGTGAGTGAGCCCACTCCCTTGGATGAGAAGCAACCCCACACATGAATGGTCTCAGATGCTGTTGGCATGACACAGGACTGATGGTAGCGCTCACCTTTTTTTCTCCAGACAAGCCTTTTTCCAGATGCCCCAAACAATCGGAAAGAGGCTTCATCGGAGAATATGACTTTGCCCCAGTCCTCGTCAGTCCATTCGCCATACTTTTTGCAGAAGATCAATCTGTCCTTGATGGTTTTTTTTTGGAGAGAAGTGGCTTCTTTGCTGCCCTTCTTGACACCAGGCCATCTTCCAAAAGTCTTGGCCTCATTGTGCGTGCAGATGCGCTCACACCTGCCTGCTGCCATTCCTGAGCAAGCTCTGCACTGGTGGCACTCCGATCCCGCAGCTGAATCCTCTTTAGGAGACGATCCTGGCGCTTGCTGGACTTTCTTGGACGCCCTGAAGCCTTCTTAACAATGCAGTGGAAAGTTTTTTTTCGGGATTAAGTTAATTTTCATGGCAAAGAATGACTATGCAATTCATCTGATCACTCTTCATAACATTCTGGAGTATATGCAAATTGCTATTATAAAAACTTAAGCAGCAACTTTTCCAGTTTCCAATATTTATGTAATTCTCAAAACTTTTGGCCACGACTGTACAACATAAATGTAATGTACAACATAATGTAATCAGACTCTAAAAATTAAGTATTTCTTCCATTTCCTGACTTTCTCTCTTTGAATTCACAATTCTGAGAAAAAAGGCTGAATTGCTAGAAAAAAGTCAGAATTGCGAGATATAAACTCGCAGTTGCAAGAAAAAGTCAAACACATATTTGTGAGTTTTTATCGTACAATTCTGACTTTATTTGTCACAATTGTGAGTTTATATCACGCAATTCTGAGAAAGTCAGAATTCAGTTTGTATCTCGCAATTCTGACTTAATTTCTCAGAATTGCGACTTTGTAACTCTTACATTTAAGTTTATATCTCACAAGAAAAAAGTCAAAATTATGACTATATCTCGCAATATAACATGCAATTGCAAGTTTATATTTCACAATTCTGAGAAATAAAGTCAGAACTGTGAGTTTGTATCATGCGATTTTTAGAAAAAAAGTTGTAACTTTATATCTTGCAATTGTGAGACGAAGGTCAGAATTCAGTTTATATTGCACAATTCTGACTTTATAACTCGAGTTTATATCATGCAATTCTGAGGAAAAAAGTCACAATTTCGTTTATATCTCGCAATTCTGGGAAAAAAGTCAGAATTGTGAGTTTGTATCACGCAATTCTGAGAAAGTCAGAATTCAGTTTGTATCTCAAAATTCTGACTTTATAACTCGCATTTGTGAGTTTATATTACTCAATTCTGAAAAAAAAGTCAGAATTTAGTTTATATCTAGCAATTCTGACTTCATTTCTCAGAACTGCGTTTATATCTGTAAACTTGCAATTCTGAGAAATGAAGTCAAAATTGCAAGTTTATATCTCAGAATTCTGAGAAAAAAGTCTGAATTACGACTATATCTCGCAATTCTGACTTTATAACACGCAATTGCAAGTTTATATTTCACAATTCTGAGAAAAAAAGTCAGAATTGTGAGTTTGTATCTTATGATTCTTAGAAAAAAAATCAGAATTGTAACTTTATATCTTGCAATTCTGACTTTATAACAGCAATTGCGAGTTTATGTCACACAGTTCTGCGAAAAGAGTGAGAATTTAGTTTCTACTCACAATTCTGACTTTATAACTCGCAATTGTGAGTTTATATCTCAACTCTGATTTGTCTGAAAAAAGTCTGATTTGTGAGTTTATCTCACGCAATTCTGAGACAAGGGTCAGAATTTAGTTCATGTCGCGAAATTTTGACTTTATATCTTACAATTCTGGGAAAAATGTCAGATTTGTGAGTTTGTATTGCGAAGTTTTGAGAAAAAAGCAAGATTTGTGACTATTCTGCAATTCTGACTTTATAACATGCAATTGCAAGTTTATATTTCACAATTCTGAAAAATAATGTCAGAATTGTGAGTTTGTATCATGCGATTCTGTCTTTATAACAGCAATTGCGAGTTTGTCACAATTCTGAGAAAAGAGTCAGAATTTAGTTTCTACTCACAATTCTGACTTTATAACTCGCAATTGTGAGTTTATATCCAATTTGTGAGTTTGTATTACGCAATTCTGAGACAAAGATCAGAATTTAGTTTATATCACGCAATTCTGACTTTATAACTTGCAATTACAAGTTTATATCATGCAATTCTGAGAAAAAGTCACAATTTAGTTATCTCTCAATTCTGACTTCATTTATCAGAAATGTGAGTTTATATCTCACAATCCTGAGAAACAAGGCCAGAATTGTGACTATATCTTGCAATTCTAACTTTATAACACACAATTCTGAGAAAAAAAGTCTGAACTGTGAGTTTGTATCATGCAATTCTGAGAAAAAAAGCCAGAATTGTGACTATATCTTGCAATTCTGACTTTATAACACGCATATATCTCACAATTCTGAGAAAAAAAAGTCTGAATTGTGAGTTTGTATTGCGCAATTCTAAGAAAAAAAGCCAGAATTGTGAATCTCGCAATTCTGACTTTATAACACGCAATTGCGAGTTTATATCTCACAATTCTGAGGAAAAAAAGTCAGAATTGTGAGTTTGTATCACACAGTCAGGAAACAGCTTCCAAACGAATTAGACCTTAAAATGACCATGCAGCTAATCATATTGTCATGCATAGACAGAATAGCAAAACAGGAGTTTCTGGGATTTTACCAACTGTTATTTTTCCCTAAAAGCTGGCAAAAAGGCCTAAATATATAATGAACGTGCACCAGGCAGCACAACGGAAAAATTAACTTTTAATGACAGTAGTCGACGAAGGTCAAAATAAATGAAAAGCATTGTGATTTTAAAAAAATAATAAAAGTACGCAATCAAAGATATTCCAGATATTTCTCAGAGGACATCCGAGTTGAAAAACTGTAGATCATTTGCTCTGTTATTCTTACAGAGGTCCTGTGAGGAAAAACATATGCTAGTTTTTTCAGTGTAGTGACACAGATGTGAGCTAGAGGGAGCCGCTGAGTCAAAAACTCCGATCCCATCATGACTCACTTCATCAATGACAGCAGAGCTAGCAGAGCTCTGTTATGCTTGGGCCTCTTTTGGAAAACAGTTCGAGTTCCGTGCTACCAAATGTCCTGAAAGATTGTTTAACCACAGGACTAAGCTACAGAAGCCTCAAGGGAAATAAAGCACTTGGTTGAAAGTAGCCAGGTAGCTACTAGTTAGCAATTGTGTGACTTGTCATTGATGTATGATTGCAGGCTGAAAGGAAGAAAGCTGTGTTTTGTGCGTATATGTCAGGAGCTAAGTGGGCGACGCGGCGCAAGACCAGACAGTTTATATGCAATACATCATTGTCATCTAAAATGTCGACAGTGGCATTAGCATGTCACATGCTAATTAGCCAAGTCACCGTGTAGAAAATCACTGAAGTGTATAAAATCACACTAAGGAATGGGCAAAAAAAGGATGATACGAATACACAAAAGATAGACTAGGTAGGAATGGGCAAGGATAGTCAACTAGTCAGTTAGTGAGGTTGGCTAGTTTAGGTTGGGCTTCATTTTGTTACATATAAATGTCTATTAGTATTTAAGTTACAGAACTTTTTCAGCAGATTGCAAAATGATTCTATGGCATTACTGCGAAAACACTCTTTTAAAAACTTTATTTGTAAGAGTGTAACTGTTTGCACGAGAGTACTTTGGCCTCTCTATCGCCATGAATGTTGTAATCCTGATATTTCCCACCAAATCTGACTATTATTGTAGGTTTAAAGGGATAGTTCACCCAAAAATGAAAATTACCTCATGATTTACTCACCCTCAAGCCATCCTAGGTGTATATGACTTTCTTTTTTCAGATGAATACAATTAGAGTTATATAAAAAAAAATGTCTTGGCTCCTCCAAGCTTTATAATGGCAGTAAATGGGTGGTGAGATTTTGAAGTCCAATAAAGTGTATGCATCCATCATGAAAAGTGCTCCACAAGGCTCTGGGGGGTTAATAAGGCCTTCTGAAGCAAATTCGTGCGTTTTTTTTTTTTTTTTTGTAAGAAAAATATCCATATTTCAAACTTTATAAACCATAATCTCTAGCTTCCGCTAACTGTCGTACGCATGTTCATGAAAGAGTGGTGTTCCTACTGTGGCGGGAGGAGCAAACGACAGACACAGTGGGTGTGGCGTCAGGCCTCTGAGAGGCTTTTATTAAACAGAAAATGAAAGAAAAGTGTCCAAAAGGGGAAATAAAAGTGTCCAAATAAACGGGGGATCTGGTGTCCTCGAGTGCTGGGATTTTGTGAAGGATGGGTAGTGTTCGATAGGGAAGGGTCCAGGTAAGGGGCGGAGTCCGGCGGCCGCACGCGCTCCCCGCGTGGGACCGGGGTGCTAGGGGTGGCGGCATCTCTTGCGGCTTCGTCCCTCTCGAGCTGTCCGGTGCTTCCGGTGGGGAATCTACGGCCCGGCATCCTGGCCCGTTGGCCGTCTCTGGTGCGGTCTTCAGCCGGACCACGGGTCCGGCGGCTCGTCCTCTTGGCGGCGCGGGATTCCCTCTTCACCCCTTCCTGGACCCGCGAGGACACCAGCGTGCATGCACGGGGGAGAGACCGGTCTCCTGAGGAGAGGCGCGCTCGGGATTTAAACAGCGGCGGTGATGAGGCTTCATTTCCTTCACGTGTTCCTCATCACACGCCGCCAGCCCGAGATGATTTCTCGCCCCTCCTCTCCCCTACACACCCACTCCCGTCGGGAGCCTGGAGAAGGGCGGCGAATAAGGGACAGGGTGGTGATGATAATTAGGGGGGAGGCAGCCGACTCGTCACACTACGAAGACGTTTTAGTGCCACCTTAAAAAATGTTACAAAAAAATCTTAGATTACGAGAAAAAGTCGTAATATTTCGAGAATAAAGACCAAATATTACGAGAATAAAGTCAAAATACTACAAGAAAAAAGTTGAAATACTACAAAAATAAACGTCGAAATATTTTGAGGATAAAGTCGAAATTATGAGAATAAAGTCAAAATGTTTAGAGAATAAAGTCAAAATGTTTCGAGAATAAAGTCGAAATGTTTCAAGAATAAAGGCTGTTGAGATCCATCCATCATAAAAATACTCCACACTGCTCCGGTGGGTTAATCAAGGCCTTTTGAAGAGAATCGATACGTTTGTGTAAGAAAAATATCCATATTTTAAACTTTATAGCTCTTTTATTAACTCTAGCTTCCGCTAACTGTTGTAGATGTGTTCGTGAAAGAGTGGCGTTTCTACAACGGTGTTTTAGTGCCATGTTAAAAAAAATAGTATGATTACTAGATTAAACTTTATTCTTGAAATATTTTGAGTTTATTAATAAACTTTATTATTAACTTTATTCTCAAAATGTTTTGACTTTATTCTCGTAGCATTTCGACTTTGTTCTCGTAGTATTTCAACTTTATTCTCGTAATATTTTGACTTTATTCTCATAATATTTCGACTTTATTCTTGAAACATTTCGACTTTATTCTCACAATATTTTGACTTTATTCTCGTAATATTTTGACTTTATTCTCGAAATATTTAAACTTTTTTTCTCTCAATATTTTGACTTTATTCTTAGAGCATTTCTATTTTATTCTCATAATTTTGACATTATTCTTGAAATATTGCAACTTTATTCTCGTAATTTCGACTTTATTCTCGTAATTTCGACTTTATTGTCAAAATATTATGACGTTAATCTCGAAATTTCAACTTTATTCTCGTGATATTTTGACTTTTAACTCAAAAAATTTTACATTTATTCTCACAATATTTTGACTTTATTCTCATAATATTTCGACTTTATTCTCAATATTTTGACTTTATTCTCATAACATTTCGACTTTATTCTTGAAACATTTCGACTTTATTCTCATAATATTTTGACTTTATTCTTGTAATATTTTGACTTCATTCTCGTAATTTCAACTTTATTGTCAAAATATTATGTTAATCTCGAAATTTCAACTTTATTCTCGTGATATTTTGACTTTTAACTCAAAAATTTTTACATTTATTCTCACAATATTTTGACTTTATTCTCATAATATTTCGACTTTATTCTCAATATTTTGACTTTATTCTCATAACATTTCGACTTTATTCTTGAAACATTTCGACTTTATTCTCATAATATTTTGACTTTATTCTTGTAATATTTTGACTTCATTCTCGTAATTTCGACTTTATTCTCAAAATATTTTGATTTTATTCTCAAAATATTTTGACTTTTTTTCTTCTAATATTTTGACTTTATTCTTAGAACATTACTATTTTATTCTCATATTTTTTACATTATTCTTGAAATATTTCAACTTTATTCTTGTAATTTCGACTTTATTCTTGAAATATTACAACTTTATTTTCGTAATTTGTACTTTATTCCCGTAATATTTTGACTTTGTTCTCGTAATTTCAAATTTATTCTCATAATATTTCGACTTTAATCTCATAATTTCGATTTTGTTCTCAAATATTTTGTCTTTATTCTCGTAGTATTTCGACTTTATTCTCAAAATATTATGACTTTAATCTCGTAAACTTAGATTTGTTTTTTTGTTTTTTAACGTGGCACTAAAATTCTGTCGTACATCACATACAAATTTAAATATGGCTATTTTTCTTACACAAATGCATCGATTCACTTCAGGAAGCTTTTATTAACTCCCTGGAGCCGTGTGGAGCACTTTTTGTGATGGATGAATGCACTTTATTGGACTTCAAAATCTCAACAGCCATTCACTGCCATTATAAAGCTTGGAAGAGACAGGACATTTTTTAATATAATTCTGATGAGGGTGAGTAAATTTTGTGGTGAACTGTCCCTTTAAACTTTAATAATCATTCTATTATATATAGTACAGTTTACTTAATATATTATATTAAGTGCTATTTTATATATTATATTCAATATATTTCAATGTAGTTTTCACTTCCCTATGAATGTG
>NC_133385.1:14831941-14912037 GCF_049309525.1 Garra rufa
TATTACTGCAAAATATTATTACAATAAAAACGTTTTTTTTTTTTTTTAATACACTTTAAAATATAATTTATTTAAGTGTCACAAGATCCTTCAGAAATCCTCCTAATATGCTGATTTATTATTAGAATTCTCAATGTTGGAAACCGTTGTGCTGCCAAATGTTTTTTGGAACCTGTGATTCTTTTTTTTATTCTTTTGTTCTTCTAAAGAACAGCATTTATTCAAAATATAATTTATTTCTAACAATGTAAATCTATGCTATCACGTTTTATTAATTTAACACATCCTTGGTGAATAGAAATAAAGAGTAAAAATTTCTCTAAACTTTTAAACAGTAATGTATATTTTTAGAAAAGATTTCTGTTTTAAATAAATGCTGGTCTTTTTAACTTTTTATTCATTGAAGAATCCTGAAAAAAAGTATGACGGGTTCCAAAAAAATATTAATAACAAATCAGAATATTAGAATGATTTCTGAAGGATCATGTGACGCTGAATACTGGAGTAATGATGCTGAAAATTCAGCTTTGATCACAAAAATAAATTGAAATTTTACTGTATATTAAAATAGAAGAACGTTGTTTTGCAGCGTAATAATATTTCACAATATAAAATTGTTCTGTATTTTTGATCAAATAAATCCAGCCTTGATGAGCATTAGAAACTCATTTAAAATGCATTAAAAATCTTACTGATCCCAAACTTTTGACTGGCAATGTGTGTGTATTTAAAGTTAATTTGAATGAAAAAAAAAAAAAAACTTCAAAAACTAAATAAAAAGATTTAAGGACTTACTGTAGAAGACTTGAAACACATTAGAGGACTTTTATAGTTCTTACTAAAAAGCACACACACACACACACACACACACACACACACACACACACACACAAGAAAACAATCTGAATTAAGGTAAAACTGAATATTCATGGAAAGAACATTTTGGGGAAAGTTGTATTATATATTTTTTTTGCTGCTTTTTGTGGGGATTTTTTTGTTTTAATTTTTTCTGTTGTTTATTTTGGTTTTCTGTTGTTTTGTTTGCATTTTTATTTGTTTTGCGTTGTTTTTAAACATTTTTTTGTATTTATTTTGGTTTTGTGTTGTTTTGTTTGCATTTTTATTTGTTTTGCGTTGTTTTTTTGTTGTATTTATTTTGGTTTTGTGTTGTTTTGGTTGCATTTTGTTTTGTTTTGTGATACTGTGTTATTTTTGTTCCGAATTAGGTTAAGAAGATTTTTGAAAATATTTTTTAAGGAAAGTTTTATTTAATTTTATTTTATTATGTTATTTTATTTTTATTTTTATTTTGTGTTTTTGTTTTATTTATTTTTTTCAGTTGTTTATTTTCATTTTCTGGTGTTTTGTTTGCTTTTTGTTTTGTGTTGTCTTTGTGTGTGTGTGTGTGTGTGTGTGTGTGTGTGTGTGTGTGTGTGTGTGTGTGTGTGTGTGTGTGTGTGTGTGTGTGTGTGTGTGTGTGTGTGTGTGTGTGTGTGTGTGTGTGTGTGTCTGCTTTTATTTTTTGTTTTGTGTATTTTTTTCCCATGTTTTTGTTTATGCTTTATTTTATGTTGTGTTTTTTATTATCTTGCTTTGTGTTTTACATTTTGTTTTGCGTTGTTTTGTTTGTTTTTTATATTTTTTGTGTTGTGTTGTTGTTGTTGTTGTTGTTGTTGTTGTAAGGTAAAACTAAATAATTGTTAAATTAACATTTTGAGGAAAGTTTTATTTTATTTTGTGTTGCTTTTTGTGGGTTTTTATTTTTATTTCATTTTTTATGTTTATTTTGGTTTTCTCTTGTTTGCATTTTGTTTTTGAGTGTGTGCGTGTTTTGTGTTCTCTTTTTTTGGCTTGCTTTTAGTTATGTTTTTTTGTGTATATGTTTTTGTTTTTATTTTGATTTTGTGTATTTTTGTATCTTTGTTTGCCTTTTGTTTTGTTGGGGTGTGTGTGTGTGTGTGTGTGTGTGTTTGTTTTAATTTGGTTTTGTTTTGTGTTGTTGTTTTGTTTTTTATTGATTTTTGTTTGTTTGTTGTTTTTTGTTTGGTTTTGTGTTGTTTTGTTTGCATTTTGTTTTGTGTTGTTTTTGTTTTGAATTAAGTTAAAACTGAAGATTTATGAAAATAACATTCTAGGAAAAGTTTTATTTTATTTTGTGTTGCTTTTACACACTTTTGTTTAGTTTTTTTTTTCTGTTGCTTAATTTAGTTTTCCGTTTGGTTTGCACTTTGTTTTGTGGTGTTTTTTTGTTTTTATTTTGTTTTTGTGTTCTTTTTTTTTTTTGCTTGCTTTTAGTTATGTGTTGTTTTGTTGTTTTTTGCATTTTAATTTCTGGTGATTTGTGTTTTTGTTTTGAATTGAGGTAAACAATTTATGAATAGAACATTTTGGGGAGTATGTTATGTTATGTTATGTTATGTTATGTTATGTTATGTTATGTTATGTTATGTTATGTTATGTTATGTTATGTTATGTTATGTTATGTTATGTTATGTTATGTTATTTTGTGTACTCTTCTGATGTTTTCCCAAGTCTTCTGAAGTCTGTACTGTCTGTACTAAGTGTTCTGAAATCATGTAAAGAAGCTGAAATGTAGCTAATGTTTCACCAAAAATCTTCCCAAATGCTCCTCTGAGATTATTTTACATTTTGGTGAATTATTTATGTATATTCTTATTAACACTCATTAAGGAAATATCAAGTAATTTAAAAAATATTCTAGGCCTAGAAAATTCATGTAAGTGACTGTTAGTGAATATTATTTTGTTCCTAGATTTTACAATTATGTATTATTGAAGACATTTGTACCCTAATAAATCTATTCATAAATCATAATTCATAATTATGAGTCAATGGAAATAGTAATAGAAAAACTATGGAATTTTATTGGACAAAATGTATGGAAACCATGAAAGCGGCGTGCATAATAATTATAATAAATTATAAAATGCAGATTACAATAGTTTTAGGTTGACCATAGCAGCCCATGTCAACTTCCCAAAGATATTTAATGTCCACTACATTCTAAATGTTAAATAAGGTTGTGCCAAAAGCCATAGATACTTGTTATATTTTATAAAAACCCCTTTGTTGTATACAGTGAATGCATATAATAGAAGTTTTGGTTTGAATTTGGTGGGGAAAAAAAAATAATGTTGTGGATGATCAGATAAAAGCTCCAGCTTCTTTGGTTTGGTTTCACCGGTGAGTGGAGCGCTGAAGAAACATTGCGCTGCAGATTTATTGATTTTTGTTAACCTGCAGTAATCCACAGCTCATTGAACCAGTGGGTCAGGACTTTGGGTTATTGCAGGGTTTTGTGTGCTTAGAAAAGCGTGAACGTTTCAGTGCCTGCGCTGTGTTTGTTTACTAGTGGAAGAAAATATTGTTAGTGTCTGGATTTCCATTAATGGTTGTTTCCGGAACAATGCATTATATGAGAGGAGAGTTTGTGCACAGCGGCAAGTGTGCAATAACGTTGTGGTGTCAATGCAGATTCATTTTGGGACCCAACTCGATGCTGCTTTCAGCAGATTTTCAAAGTGCTACAACAGGCTGCAAAATACAGCAGCCACACAATACATTTAGGTACTTCAGTCGTAAATGAAAATGCCTCATTGTGACCAGGGGTCCGTTCTTCGTACCTCGCTAACTAAGTTAGCTGGATTTGATTGTTGACGATTTCGCGTGATCTTGGATCATTCCGTTCTTCGACGCTCATCCGGGACTTGTTGTCATAGCAACAGATCCGTAAGCGTAAACCTGCTCTGGAGCAGGCTTACTTTATGTAAACAGGATTAGATCACGGCCACTGAGTTATGTCCGCTTCATTTATACGAAAGCAACAGCGATATTTGCCCAATTAATTTGTACTATTATATTACAAGTCAAAGATGACCGCACATATATGTGATGCAGGGTAATTTATTTAAAAAAAAATGCAGTCTGTCGTTTGAAAAGTGCATATGTCACTTAAACATAGTTTGTGTAGTTTGTGTAACACTGTTTTTCCATAAATAAATATTATCAGTGTAACTAAAGATAATGCAGTATTTGATTCTCTTATTGATTTCATACAGATACATACAGGTCATTTTCTAAAAAAGGGAAATGTACTATTAATCACTCTATTTCATTTGATTATTTCACATTTAATTTATATTTTAGAGTAGTAATAGTAAATTACTTTGTGGAATCAAGATGAGAGACCACGGCTATAAAAGCGAAGGTGGATTTACCTAGAAGCTTTTGTTTCTTTAGCTCAGTATACTCTATTTTTTGCTGGAGACTTCTCTTATAATGCAAATGGATGTCACCCTGTTTCATTTGTAGAGACAACATTTAATGGTCAATACATGTCATAAAGGAAGTAAAATTAATTGCAAGACTGTCCACCTCTGTATCAGGCCTCTCTGCCTGCAACTCACACTGCAGTCAGAAATAGAAGTACACAAGTAGATACAAATTCAGGCCAAATTATGCAGGCACTTACAGGTACTTCCTCCAAACCACAGTCATCTGACAGGGTTGCTTCACATTCCTGTGCAATGGGATTATATATGGGATTATATATATATATATATATATATATATATATATATATATATAATCCCAATTTACTGTGCATACTTCAGTCACACAGTGGGAACAGTTAAAAGTCATGGAATGTTATGCAAAACTACACACACACAAAAAATAAAAAATAAATAAATGTTAAAGTACAAAAAGCATTTTAATTAAGGCAACAACCAAATATTTTACATTGTACAAATAGAATTATAAGATCATTTACCAGTTATGAAGGTGCTGCTGCACCCCGGCTGCTGGTCTAAGGAAGAGCTGCCCCCAGGGATGCCCTCAACAATGGGTCTAGTGGCATTCAACCCTAGGGCCAGCTCCTCTGCCCGGGTTTGAGGAGGTGCAGGACCACCACCTATCTTTTTTTTTTGCTCTTCCCTTTTCTTGGTTGCTGTTATAAACAAACAAACAGATTTTTTCAAGAGACTAAAAGCAATATAAGTGATAAATATTACCATTCTGTAGAATATTCTTATATTTCACTTTTACTTGTTCCTATATTCTAGTGGGTCCTGTTGTGACTCTAATGTGAAAGAGGATTCCCTTTTCTCTTCCCTGTAATATAATATAATTCCCTTTAAAATAATATAATTTTAGTCTCTTGAAAAGAGACTCTGAAATAATCTGTTTGTTTGTTTATAACAGCAACCAAAAAAAGGGAAGAGCAAATATAATATAATATAATATAATATAATATAATATAATATAATATAATATAATATAATAACTTACGAGTTTAATTTGTCTCCTTCGACATTTGCACAAAATACAAAATAAAAAATTTAAATGTTTTTGCTTGCTTTTTGTTTTGTTTTGTATTGTTTCTTTTATTTGTTTTGTGTTGTTTTTATTTTGATTTTGTGTTGTTTTGTTTGCATTTAGTTTTGTTTTTTTGCCTTGTTTTTTATTTTGATTTGTTTTATATTTAGTTTTGCTGTTGTTGTTTTATTTATTTTGTGTTGTGTTTTTTGTGTTTTGTTTTTATGTTTTTGATTTTGGTTTGTATATATGTTTTGTTTTGCATTGTTTGTTTTGTTTGCATTTTGTTTTGTTGTTTTTATTTGTTTTGTGATCTTTTGCCTTGTTTTTTGTTTTGTGTTTTATGTTTTGTTTTGCGTTGTTTGCTTTGTTTGTATTTTTTGTTTTGTTCTTTTTTATATATTGGGTTTGTGTTCTTTATTTAGGTTTTGTGTTCTTTTTTGCCTTGTTTTTTTATTTTGTGTTACTTTGTGTTTTGTATTTTTGTTTTATTTGGGTTAGTGTTATATGTTTTGTTTTGTTTTCCATTGTTTTTTTGTTTGATTTTATTTTGGTTTGTGTTTTATGTTTTGTTTTGCATTGTTTTGTTCCCTTCCGAGGGAACTCTCACCGCGTCCCCTAGGGGTCGCTATTGGGAACGCTGCAGCGTGACTCGTGTCTGAAGAATGCATAGAAAAACTCCATGAAATGGCCGGCGACAGCGTATGACGTCACTGCGGCGCGCACGTCGCTGCTGGTGCGTCACTACCGGGCGACACAGTATAAAGAGTCGCCGAAGTAAACATACACCCTCTTCGCTGTCTTCAGCCTTCTCTTTGTCTAGGAGTGCATATTCTCTCACCGGAGGCCTGCTTGTGACGTGTGTGGTAATCTGATACCCGCACTTTCACACCGCCCGAGCTGTGAGGGGAGAACGCAAGCAAGATTACCTCTTGAGAGAGTAGAATGCGATCGGTGCATTCATTGCTTGTTTGTAACGAGAGGCACGCTCTCATACCCACTTGCTACGACTCTCTGCTACGTGGGTGTGATAAATTACAGCTCGTCCAGCTCCCGAGGGACTAATGGGCTTATCGCGAAAACGCAGTACGCAAAAGAGGGAGGTGAGTTTCTCTGTTCCTCATTTTGCATGAGTGTGTTTGCCTCTCGCGGCATTAACAGATGCATTCGCGGCGTCGCCAGCGGCTCCTTGCTCGTTTTATTCCCGAGGGAATTTGGCGTCTGGGCGGAGTTTGTTTAGCTCCCGCGGGAGCCGAATATGTGCTGCGCGTCGCGATTGTGGAGTTAATTAACTGCCATAAAATATGTGTGCATGTATATGTATATACATATGTATGTTATGTATGCTTATATGTGTACATATAAAGGGGAGAGATTTTCCTAGACTAGTTCGACCATGATTATGCAGATCATGGCAGAACAGTCTTATTAACTACAGCTGTCTGAGGCTAGCTGTATGTTAACTCTCCCTACTTTAGGGCTGGAGGCTTTCAGTCAGTTTTACCTCTGGTAGTCCTTCCTACACATACAGATATCTGCGGATATCTGTGTGTGGGCTTACTGATTACTTTTTGTTTGGAAACAGAAAAGTAGTTCTTTTAAGCTCTTGCCTAGATGGTGCTGTCTCCCCTGCTAGGGTTTAAATAGACAGCCCACTCTGCTGGGTCGGGCTGTTTTCAGGAAGACTAACCGGAGGTCTTTCACTGATCTGTTAGTTTTTCCCAGGCTCATTGGCCTTTCTGGATTTATGTGATTTGGGCTAGGTAGATCACTGCCTTTGAGTCCTTCACTCCATGAAGGCCCAGGTCCGAGCCCTACAACATGAGCTCCCTGCACGCAGCGGTTCTTATGTCCCATAAGAACCTCCATTAACCGATGGTCTGGATTTTAACTCCTTAAACAGGTTTTGTTTAAGTTTGAGTTAAATGCAGGACACTCATGGGTGAGTACGATCCATATTTTTCTTTTAATAAAGAAAAAGAACTTAATACTGTCTCAGGCCTGTGTGTTGTGTTTTTTGTTTTCAGAGAAAAACACGACGAGTTCACGGCGGATGCTCCCCCTCTGATCCTACGGGTTATGGTTACGGCAGTGTTCGTCCTATCCACGCCACAGGTCGTGCGGTAAACCACCCTTCCAGCATATGTTAGACATAGGACTTATGTCCTCTTCAAGGTAAGCTCCCTAAGTTTCTTTCTTAGGATTGCCCTTGGCATGTTTAACATTTGTCCTTTGCAGGCCTTTTTCTGAGAATCCCTCTTCCAGACTCTCTCTGTGGACTTTAGATCCTGTGAAGTGATCTTATCAGCCTAAGGTTCTTTCCAGCACCTCCTGAGTTTTGTCTCTAAGGAGCAATTTCTCAGTTCTCCAGTATCTAAGTAGTACTCCCCTTTTCGCGGAAAGGGTTTATTCAGAGTACCGCTTCTCGCTGACAAGCCAGGCTTTCTCCCCGGTTCATCTGGGTTAGGAGCCTGTCCCTCTTGTCCAGGCTGATTCTCACTCTTCAGGCTCACACTCGAGCTGGGCTCTCCCCTTCCCAAGGGTCCCTAACGAGCGCCCCCTCGACGGGATGGGCGTTCCTCCCTGGCCTTCAGGGTTAGGAGTCTATCCTCATAAGTTCCTGCTCCGGGGGATTTATGTCCCGTTGAGACAGGAACATAAGTCCACCTAGACTGGGGTCTGTCGATCCCCCTGTTAGCCCGAGGGCAGGGTCGATTCGACCGAGGTAGTACTCCCCTTTCTGCAGAAGGGGTTTATTTAGAGTACTGTTTCTCATTGACAGAGCCAGGTTCTCCTCCCGGTTCATCTGGGTTAGGGGCCTGTCCTTCTTGTCCAGGTTGATTCTCACTCTTCAGGCCTCACGCACGAGCTGGGCTCTCCCCTTTCCGAGGAAAGGGTCCCCAATGAGCGCCCCTCGTCGGGACGGGCGTTCCTCCCTGGCCTTCAGGGTTAGGAGTCTGTCACCATGACTATCCAGGAGCTCCCTTCTCAGGAACTTGAAGTAACTTTAGTAGCTCCCCTTTCCGCGGAAAGGGTCCTCTCAGAGCTCTTCAATGACAGCAGCTCACCTTAATTCAAGGTTCGTCAGTAGCACCACTGTCGTGTGGACAAATTCCCCTTTATTTGGGTAGAATCTGTCATCAGGCTTCCTGAGTCAGGTATGATTGCTCCCCTTTTTGAGAAAAGGGTTCCTCTCGAGCGCTGCTCCTGGCAGGAGGAGTAAGCTCCCCTTCTGATGAAGGGTGAAATCAGAGCGCTGCCTCCTGGCAGGCGGGTTTTCCTCTCTGTTAATCAGGGTTAGGAGCCTGCTTGCGCCTGACTTCCGGGTCGAGTGTCACCTCCCCTTCAGGCTTTATGACTAACTAGGAGTTACCCCCTTTTTCAGGACCTTGAAATGACCTCGGCCGCTCCCCTTTCTGCGGAAAGGGTCCTACTAGAGCACCACCTTCTGGCGGGTGTTGGCATTTCTCCCTGCTTCTCAGGGTTTTGAAACCTACCCTTAACATGCTAGAAGCGAAGGCTCCTACGATTGAAGCCTCCTCAGGCTGTTGGCAGCTCACCTTTTAGGGTTCCCTCAAAGCAGCGCCACTGCCGCATGGTGAATTTTTCTCCCTTGGCTAAGGAAGAAATAACCTATCTTTCTCAAGGTCCTGATTTGAGCACGTTCGCTCCCCTTCTCAAGGGTCCCATTTAGAGCACGGCTCCTAGTGGGATGAGTATGCTCCCCTTACAAGGAAGGGTAATTTCTGAGCACCACCTTCTCCTAGTAGGCATCCATGTGGACTGGGTCTAGTATGCTCCCCTTTACACTAAAGGGTCCCTTCAGAGCATTGCCCTTTTTAAGGACGGATGTTCCTCCCTGCAAGTCGGGGTTAGGGGTCTGTCCGCTGTCTGCGTCCACTATATGATGGTCAGTAGCTCCATGATTTCATCAGTCGACTAACAGTTTGCGGACTGTCTGTCCTGATTGGGGTGTAGCATTGCTCCCCTCTCTAATCAGGGAGGGTTCCTCCCCTATTTTAATTCTTGTCATCCTATGACAAATCTGGAGCTTTAATATGAAACCCCCAAAATGGGGGAAAACACAGTCTCCAAATCCCATTTTACTAGGGTAAGTGTCCCACGCTAAACCCTGGGCACTTTCTGAAATCCACAATAGTGGTAAGTGCGCACGGAATCTTTGTGCACTTCCTAAAATCCACATAAGTGGTAAGTTCCCACCAAGTTTTTGGGTTCTTTTCTAAAATCCTATACGGTATGGGTTACGCGGTACTCGTTCCCATTTTTTGAGTTGGTTTAAAACCCCGGTCTCCCTGGGCCCAACTTCACTCGATATCACCTCAGATATCTCCTGACCATCTGCGTTATCTGAGGATAACCCCTGCTAGAACGGTCTCTGTCTTGGGACAGGCCTGTTAGTCGCTATTTCTGAGTCAGTTCACTGAGGGAACTAGACTCAGTAGTACTGGCAGTTCCTGTTCTAGTTAAGTCTAAGTATTAACTTAGCCGTTCCTCCGAAGGAATCTCAGATTCCAACCTGAGCTGTGCTCTGGGTCCTTTGACCCATTCAGGTAAGTGAGTAACAGTTCAGGCTTTGGCCGGGGAGGTTACGTTCTGACAGCTGTCACCTCGTCCTATAGGGATAATTCCTCACAGAATTTACACTTAGTGCTCGCTACTATGCACTCCCCTCAGCATGGAGACGTTGGTATACCGTTCCCCAATAGCGACCCCTAGGGGACGCGGTGAGAGTTCCCTCGGAAGGGAACGTCTCTAGGTTACGTATGTAACCCTAGTTCCCTGAGAAGGGAACGAGACACCGCGTCCCCTACGCTTCTTACCATGCCTCGGACGAGAAGCTTCAGACAGTGAAGCGGGTGTATGTTTACTTCGGCGACTCTTTATACTGTGTCGCCCGGTAGTGACGCACCAGCAGCGACGTGCGCGCCGCAGTGACGTCATACGCTGTCGCCGGCCATTTCATGGAGTTTTTCTATGCATTCTTCAGACACGAGTCACGCTGCAGCGTTCCCCAATAGCGACCCCTAGGGGACGCGGTGTCTCGTTCCCTTCTCAGGGAACTAGGGTTACATACGTAACCTAGAGACGTTTTTCATCCGGTTTGTTTCTTTAGCTTCAGGGTGTTTTAGGAGAATCTTAATAAGATGTTTCTCTGCTTTCTGGTGTGTCTGTTATTTTGCTCTTCAGCTTTTGCGGGTCTGTTTTCCAGTAATCCTGGTGTAAGTCAGTCTTCAGTATCTCTTCCTTATTCTGTCGCTGTAAGTGTCATGTTTGTGCTGAGTCTGAGTTTTGTGTCAGTAACAGCTCTGTAATCTCATAATAACATGATGATCTGTTTGTCTGGATCTCAGAAACATCGGGCAGACATGTGTTTACAGGATTTCCTTCATGAAAAATCATTGAAAACCTGCCGATGACATTCTCACTGTTTTGTTGTCAATCTAAAAGATCTAGACTGAATGCATTGCTGACCCTCATGTGCTTTAATATCTGTTTTATTCATTATTTCTCTCTCAGATCCAGAATGGGGCTCCTGTTCTTTAGGAGTCTTCATCTGTCTGGGCTGCTCCGGGATCCATCGCAGTATTCCCAACCTCGGAAAAGTCAAATCGCTCCGACTCTCACGCTGGGAGGATGCAGAAGTTCAGGTGTTTATTATTGTTTAGGTTTAAAAAATCATGCAGCTCTTTCCACTTTAAAATAGTTGACCGTGTCTGAGCTGAACTTACTTTTCCGTTTGTTCCTCAAACAAATCATCATATGACTTCTGAATAAAATGGCACATATGAGTCATAAGCTTTATGATATATTTAAGGTGCTCGTGTTGTTTCTTTCTTGCGTGGTCACTGCGAAACTATTGCTGTACAGAAAAGAGGTGCATCTTTTTTGGTTTCACAGAAACAATTCAGTGCTTAAAACTGCATGAGTTTTCAGTTTCAGCTATTTCTTTGCACATTTAAATCAGAACTGCCTGAGTGTTTGATGATGTCTGTGTTTGTAGTTATTGTCTGAACGTGGGAATGACGCCATGAACGCCGTGTACGAGGCTGCACTTCCTGTTTACTACTACAAACCCACGCATAGAGACTGCCAGTGAGTTTCCATGGCAACGTGCCGCATCTCACATCACATTAGAAGACCGTGACGGCGTATGGAAATATCATCTCACACACTGTCATATCAGGCTCCTCGGGGTCTCTCTGGCTTTGAAATGCTCTGACAAGCGTTATATTTAGGGTGAGATCAGGGTCACTTCGACTTTAGGCCACTTAATTGAGTTTATCAAGCTGTAGTGAGGCTTTATTTAGCTGATTGGATGGTTTTAGAAAGTCAGAAGATCATGCAAGTCTGCCTTTGAGGCCCTTAGTAGCAAGTAAAATGGATATCTGTAAGACAGTGTTATTTTAGTATTATTTATATACTTTTGCAGTTCTTATTAAGGGGAGACACTGCAGGCAAAAACGCTGTTTTTTCATGCACCTGTCAAGTTTGAGATTTTGGGCTTTTTGGTGTTTCACAAAGTGTTTTTTCAGACTAGTGGAAAGAAAACACCCAAAAGACACTGTTAAGTGTTTCTTTTATAGCACTTTATCTATTTGTGTCAATAGATTTCAATTACAGCCCATTATTTTTAATGAATGTTTTCTTAAAATGATTTTTTTCTCCTACACTGAGCCATAAATCTCCACTTCAGTAGCGCTTACAAACACCAAACTGTACATTTTTATTGCTTTCTATATTCTGAAGGTTTTTACAGAGGGATTTGTTCATATGTAAGTTGCTTGATTTTATACATTTTATTCCCCCAAAAAATGATAAAAAATATAGTTTCCTGTCTGTTTTTTTTTTCTCTGAATTATGGAGTTACAATGTGAGATACCCAAAATCTCCACTGACTCTAATATGTCAAAAAAATTAAACCAGAATTTCAAAACTGACTTCATCCAGTGTTTAGATTTTTGTACCAGAAATGTATGCAAATTAGCACATAGCTCATTAAATGACGCTCATTTGCATATTTAAATCTAACACTTTATCTATTTTTGTCAATAAATTTCAATCACAACACATATTTTTAATGACCTTTTTCTCAAAATGAATTTTTTCTCCTACACTGAGCCATAAATCTCCACTTCAGCAGCACTTACACACAAAACCTTACATTTTTATTCCTGTCTATATTCTGAAGTTTTTTATTTGTTCATATATAATTTGCTTGATTTTATACATTTTATTCCCCCAAAATGGTAAAAAAAAATATACTGTTTTTTCTGACTTATGGACATCTGACTTTTGGGGATACCCAAAATCCCCTTTGTAAAAACTTTTGACTCTAATGTCAAATAAAATTAAACAAGAATTTCGAAACTGTCTTCATCCAGTGTTTAGATTTTTGTAGTAGAATTGTATGAAAATTGGTGCATATTTGATTAAATAATGCTTCATTTGCATATTTAAACCTAACATTTTAGTAAACTTGAAAATGTTTGCAATTATCAAAGTAATCAATCAACTGGGTAAGTAAGACTATAACTATTAGGTAATGTTTTACCCTGTTCACCTGCAGTGTTTCGCCTTAATGCTATGCATTATGTATGTGATCTTATAAATATTATAAATTAATTATTACATTTTATTCATTAATTAAATTTCATGTGAAACCATGATGAACTCTGGCTGGTCACTTTACATTCTCTTGTGGAGAATGAACTTTATCACGAGTCAGGTTTATGCCAGGCTAGACTAGTTCAGGGTAAACTAGTGTTGTTGAACTCACTGCAGTCAGGATGAGTTTAGCTGTGCTCCAGCAAGTTTCTCCTGATGTACTTGTGTGCGTTTCAGGATTCTGAAGGAGCAGTGGATTCGGGCGAAGTATGAGAGGCAGGAATTCATGAACAACAGCAAAAAGCTGATCTATGAGGACGGTACGTGTGTGAGAATCTCATAGTACTCGCTTTCAGTTTCCCGCCTGATGATTGACATGCTCGCTTGACCAATCACAGAGACCAGAGACGGCATGTTGATGAAGAGGGGGCGGGACAACGGACAGTTCTTCAACAGACGATTCGTCTTGTCGCAGAGAGACGGCACACTAAAGTACTACACTAAACTTGACGTGAGTGTCACTGTACACATTCGGCAATGGGATTTCACTATCACTGATGCACTACGATGGTTTCTGAAAGCATTTTGAATCCGAAAATTTTCTAGTCTTAACTTTTAGTTAAAATTTTACTAATTGTGTTGTTTTTGTCTAGTTTGTAATTTTATTAACACATAGGATACTTTAATACTTCATAAATCTTTATGATACAATGTATTATCTTCTGTGAATTGGCCTTGATTTTATTCATCAAAATATGATTAGGTTGTGTAAGGGTCAACTTTTTAAAAATTAGATTTATGAATCATATGAAAGCTGAATAAATAAGCAAATATGTGACCCTGGAGCACAAAACCAGTCTTAAGTCGCTGGGGTTTATTTGTAGCAATAGCCAAAAATACATTGCATGGGTCAAAATTTTTGATTTTTCTTTTATGCCAAAAATCATTAAGAAATTAAGTAAAGATCATGTTCCATGAAGATTTTTTGTAAAATTCCTTCTGTAAACATATCAAAATGTAATTTTTGATTTGTAATTTGCATTGTTAAGAACCTAATTTGGACAACTTTAAAGGTGATTTTCTCAGTCTTTTTGATTTTTTTGCATCCTCAGATTTCTGATTTCAAATAGATGTATTTCAGCCAAATATTGTCCTATCCTAACAAACCATACATCAATAGAAAGCTTATTTATTGAGCTTTCATATGATGTATAAATCTCAGTTTTGTCAAATTTAACTTTATGACTGGTTTTGTGGTCCAGGGTCACATATAGGCTGATATTTGGATAAGATACAAAAAAATAGAAATGTCGAGAAAACTGCCTTTAAAGTTGCCCAAATGAAGTTAAATAATGTAGAAGTTCTATAATATTTGCTTGATTTTATACAACATCATAAAGTTTTTTTTCTGAATTATGGAGTCACAATATGAGAAAGTTCTTAGCAATGCATATTACTAATCAAAATTTGGGTTTTGATATATTTATGGTAACACTTCCTTGCTAAAAAAAGGAATAATTTCTTTCGAAAAAAGAGAATAAAAATGTACTGACCCCAAACCTTTGAAAAGTAGTGTATATTATTAGAAAACCTTTCAATTTTAAATAAATGCAGTTCTTTTTTAACCTTTTATTCATCAAAGAATCCTGAAAAAGACATTAAGCAGCACAACTGTTTCCAACGCTGATAATAAATCAGTATATTAGAATGATTTCTGAAGGATCCTGAACACTGGAGTAATGATGCCGAAAAAATCAGCTTTAATCACAGAAATAAATTAGATTTTTAATGTATATTAAAATAGAAGAATGTTGTTTTATAACATCATAATAATTTCACAATAATCACATTTTTTTTCCGTATTTTTGATCAAATAAATGCAGCCTTGATGAACATTAGAAACTTACTTAAAGTACATCATAAATCATACTGATTCCAAACTTTTGACAGGCAGTGTATGTGTGTGTACATACAGTATATATACATATTTATATTTTTATTTGTTTTTATCAATCCTACACTACTAAAGAAAACAGAGATAAAGGGCTATGGAAAAAAAAACCTTATAACACTCGATAACATTATCCATCAGCAGAGGAGCAAAAATGTGGACAAACATCATTTTGTCATTTTCACAGAAGGTTTTGTTGACAAACAAACGGGGTGCAAATAATACACATTGCTCATTTACTTATACTGCTGACATTATAGAAATACAAAACTTGGGCAAACTCAGCGTTTATGATCGTATCTGCTGCGTCTCTGCAGGCTAAAGAACCCAAAGCCGTTATAAAGGTGGACACCATCAACGCCTGCTTCCAGCCGGACAAGATCGGAAACCCCAACGGCCTGCAGATCACCTACCTGAAAGACAACATCACACGAAACATCTTCGTCTACCACGACAGCAGCAGGGTGAGACGTAGAGACAAACACACAAACACACTTACTGTCCTATGTGAGACTCTGACACACATCTCTCTGTCTGTCCATCAGGAGATCGTGGAGTGGTTTAACTCCATCCGGGCGGCGCAGCTGCATTATCTGAAAGTGGCGTTCCCTGGAGCCACGGACGCTGAGGTGAGTCCTGAAACGCCGGCGCTCGTTTCGGTTCCTGTGTGTGAATCTGGTCGTGTGACGCAACTCACAGCTTCTCTTTCTGCTCAGCTCAAACCCAAACTGACACGCAGCTTTCTGAAAGAGGGATACATGGAGAAAACAGGCCCACGGGTGAGATAATACAACAACACTTCTCAGAAGATCTGTGAAAATGCACTGCAACAAATGCTTTACTTACTTAGATTTTTTTGTCTTGTTTCCATCCAAAATATTTCCCAATTCGGTAACACTTTATAATAACGTTCAGTTGTAAGTCATTTATAAGTGGTTAGTTATAATGATTTGCAAAACATTCATAAATGTTTAATAAGTGATATGCTCACAATTTGTGTATGTTTTGCTAATTCATTTACAAGTTATTTACAAGTGATTAGGTAACGATGAACTTATAATTTGCAAAACATGATTATACGTTCACAAATGATTATTAAGGAATAGGCTGACAATTTACAAATCTGTAGTAATTCTTAAAAATCTGTAGTAAATCTTAAAAAAATAGCATATCTTGAAATAATCAAACAGATCCGTAGTAAGTGGTTAATACGTTACTAGCTAATATATTATTTGTCACTTAAAAATAATTAAAATATCAATCATTTAAATGTTTATCCTTCACTGAAGATCGCATCATGAATAAATCATTTACAAATCTTTCTGCATCCCCTAATCTAAAGTGTAAACAATTCATCAGTTGTAAATGTTTTACTCATTTTTCAAAGGTCTTTCACCCAGTGTGTATACCCACCTGATGCCCTCAAAACCTGGAACCGGCGGTTTGTAAAACATTTACAACTGATGAGTAGTTTACACTTTAGATTAGGGGATGCAGAAAGATTTGTAAATGATTTATTCATTATTTATTCATCAACAGCTTTTGAATACTTCGTAGTGTGAATACTACAATGTAAGTGCTGACTGGTGAGGGTAAAGATGTTTTATAACGCCCTAATCTGCTGATTGTTTTCTTTAAAAAGAGACCTACCTTAGATCCAAAGTGTTCATGAATTACAATTTAAGTTTGGATAAACTTAAAAAATGGGGGGTGACAGTAAAGGGGTTAACTAGTCATTTTTAACCATTTACTAAGGATCTGTTTGATTATTTCATGATATGCCATTTTTCAAATTGTTAGCATAGTACTTACAATAAAATGAACATATCACTTATTCGTAATTTATAAACACAGTCATGTTTTGTAAATAATTAGTTCATCAATTCAACTAATTACTTGTAAATGAATGTGTAAATGACTTGTAAATTAATTAACAAAACATGCACAAATTGTTAGTATATCACTTAATTATCATTTGTGAATGTTTTGTAAATGATTATTTCATCATTAACTAATCACTTATAAAAGACTTACAACTGAACGTTATTATAAAGTGTTACCTAAAATTATTTTTTTTAGACAAGTAAAAATTATTTTATTGTTTTCAGAAAAAAACAAGTTAAAATGAAGTGAGTTTTTCCTTAGAACAAGCCAAATAATCTGCCAATGCGGTAAGCAAAAAAAAAAAAAAAAATCTTATTTCAAATAGAAAACAAGATTATTTTTCTTACCCCATTGGCAGATTATTTTGCTTTGTTTTTTCAAGCAAAAACATGCTCAATTTTGACTTGTTCTTTTCTGAAAACAAGACAATCATTTTTACTCGTCTAGAAAGTCCTTCTTGATTTAAGAATTTTTCAATATTTTGGCGGGAAACGAGACAAAAAATAAGTAAGAAAAGCATTTTTGCAGTGTGACCAGCTTTGTCCTGCTTATCTTACCCAATAAAAACAATAGTATTATGTTTATTATCATTATATCAGACTAGGATTGTCTGTTTGATTCACATTGAGCTGGTTTGTGTTTCTGCAGCAAACCGAAGGCTTTAAGAAGCGCTGGTTCACGCTGGATCACAGACGGCTCATGTACTTCAAAGATCCTCTGGTAAAACGCCTCTCGTCTCCTCGTGTCTCTCCTGCAGCCCAGTAATGAAACTTTCTGGTTGAGTGACTTCCAGGTTTGGTTACGGTAAAACAGGTTTGATGAGAGGGAAATGTCATCAAGTGTTGATGTTTGATGTTAGCGTCTGTTCTGAGATCAGCTGTGCTCCTGTATTTCAAGCTAATGAGAGATCAGCAAATAGTGTACACACATCAGCTGATTAAAATAAATACATAAATATATTTCCGTAAGTAGTAATAAAAATAGAAAAGTAAAATAAATAAGTAAACAATAAAAATAGATTAAGTAAATAAATAAATAAAGCACAGTACTTCAGCGAGCAGAAAAAAAAACATTTTGTAACTTAATAGATTGATGAATGTGGCTGGAAATTTTAGTAATTTTTTTTTAGTAAACAACAAAATGAATAAATCATTGATTAAAAACAAGTATGCAATACAGAAAATTATATAGAATTTAATCATTTTAAAATGTTTAATGTGCAAATAGTTTTTTATGGCAATAATAATTAAGACACTGTTTGCAATATTTGTACTTGTCAAAAACATTAAATACACACTTTTCCTTTTACTTTCACATGCATTTAAGCCTAAAATCTCGCTAATGATTGAATAAAAAGGCAAAAGAGGCTATTTACACTAAGTGAAAACTTTTTTTTAGCCATGGATGCTATTTACATTAAGTGCAAATAGCCATCTCTTCATACTAAGTGAAAATGGCAGATTTTTTTTTAGCGATATGCTATTTACAGTGCAAACAGCTATAGATTGTATTTACACAATGTTAAAATAGCAGGATTTTTTGCTATTTATACAATTTACTGCAAATAGTAGCAATTATCTGCAACTCAGCAATATGCTATAGTAATGCATTGAGTGTTTTTTTTTTTATTTATTTTTTTTTTTTTTTTTAATTAAATGGATGCCACCTTATTAGGACATTAAAGTCATCCCTACACCTACCCTAAAATGTTATTTTCAACTTACTGATAATTTCCTTAAATAAAAAGTAATAAATGGCTTTCTGGTGTGATAAGAATTAAAAGGGAGAAAAAAAGTTCAGCAAAAGGTGGATTCGAACTTGGGTCGATCATGTCTACACTGCAAAAAATGCTTTTTTTACTTAGATTTTTTGTTTTGTTTCCAGCCAAACTATCTGAAAAAAACAAGTCAAAATTAAGCGAGTTTTTGCTTAGAACAAGCAAAATAATCTTCTGATGGGTTAAGCAAAAAAATTAAAAAATCTTATTTTAAACAGAAAACAAGATTATTTTGCTTACTCCATTGGCAGATTATTTTGCTTGTTTTGAGCAAAAACTTTTTTTTTCTGAAAACAAGACCATTTTACTTGTCTAGAAAATCCTTCTTGATTTAAGAGCTGTAAGATATTTGACTGGAAACAAGACAAAAATTCTAAGGAAGCGTAAAGAGTTAGTGTAAATAGACCCTTGCAAAAAAAAGTTTTTACTCAATTACTCTTATATAAAAGAATTAACATTAAATGAAGAAACTGCATTAACACTTTAGAATAAAGCATATTTATGTCATGATGTCCAACACTACAAGAAATAACTGCTCTGTTTGCTAAAACAGTCTTTTACAGTAAATATACTTTTAGCAGACATCTAGAACTGTACCACAGTGTAAAGTTATGAGAGAAAATACTAATCTAATGTCTATCGAAGACAGCGTTTGTAGGAGTGATGCAACAGTTCAACAGTTCAAATACAGCTTCATATTGAAAGAGGAAAGAGAACTTGTCAAATCTGAAAGCGATGGTGTCATAAACCGAGTTTCGTTCTGTCTGGCAGGATGCGTTTGCTAAAGGCGAGGTGTTCCTGGGGCACCGAGATCACGGATACCGCGTTACGATCGGACTGCCCGCGGGAACCCACTACACCGGGACGTGGCAGTACGCCATTACTATAGAAACGCCCGAACGCAGCTTCCTGTTCACCTGTGAAACAGATACGGACCAGAAGGAATGGATGAGCCATTTTAATGCAGTCATCAACATTCCCATGAGCCCACAGGAGTACACAGGTAACACACACACACAAATACAGTGGTGTATAAAGTACCTGAAAGCCATACATAAGTAAAAGTACAGATATCATACCAGAAAATGACTTTGGTAGAAGTTGCAGTCACCATTTAGAATATTAATTGAGTAAAAGTCTTTAAGTATGTGATGTTTATTGTACTTAAGTACAATTTTTTTTTTTTAATCTTGAATGTACTTAAGTATTGAAAGTAAAGGCAATTGCGAGTTTATATCATTTCTGAGAGAAAAAAAAACGCCCGAATTATGTTTATATTGCAATTATGACTTTATTTCTCACAATTGTGAGTTTATATCACCCAATTCAGAGGAAAACAGTCAGAATTGCGAGATACAAACTCGCATTTGTGAGGAAAAAGTCAGATTTGTGAGATACAAACTTGCAATTGCGAGAAAACAGAATAAAAACACAATTGAAACTTATATCATCAATTACTCAGAAAAAAAAGGTCAGAATTTTGAGTTTATATCTCGCAGTTCTGACTTTATTTCTTGCAATTGCAAGTTTATATCACCCAATTCTGAGAAAAAAAGTCAGAATTTCCTGAAAAGAAGTCAGAATTGTGAGATACAAACTTGCATTTGAGAGGAAAAAAGTCAGATTTGTGAGATACAAACTCGCAATTGTGAGAAAACAGAATTGCGAGATACAAACTTGTATTATTAAAGAAAATTATTTCTCACAATTGTTTTATATCATCAATTTCTGAGAAAAAGAGTCAGAATTCTGAGTTTATATCTCGCAGTTCTGACTTTATTTCTTGCAATTGCAAGTTTATATCACCCAATTCGGAGTAAAAAAGTCAGAATTGAGTTTTTTTATCACGCAATTCTAGGAAAAAAAGCCAGAATTTCCTGAAAAGAAGTCAGAATTCTGAGATACAAACTCACGTTTGCGAGAAAAAAGTCAGTTTATAAACTTTGTGTTTGCTTACAAAAACTGTGAAAGAAAGAAAACTAAATTTCAATGCAAATGCAAATTTTTTATGAGGGAAAGGCAGTATTTTTGTGGGCAAGCACTTTCTAGATAGAACACAATACTTTCTTTGAGATTTTTTTCATACAGTTTTGTAAAATTTCTCTCACAGTTGCGAGTTTACATCTCGCAATTCTGACTGAGATCCTGACTTCTGACTATTTTGTAGTAAGTAACGAAAATGCTTCGGGAAATGTATCAGAGTAAAGTATACATCTTAATTAGGAAATGTAGTGGAGTAAAAGTAGGCTGTAAAATAAAAACGTAAAGTACAGATACTCCCCAAAAATACTTAAGTACTGTAACAAAGTTATAATACTGCACAAAGACACACACACTACTGTGAACAACACAACATGAGCGCTGCTGCTGTGTTTTTCAGTGGAGGCCTACTTCAAACACAAACACTGATGGACCACTGAACCCTCCGTGTGACCTTTGACCTTTCACCTGTGACCTCTGCAGCTGACCCGCTTTGGCTTTCACAGCATGTGCCTTGGATGTTTGTGTTTTTAAGTTGTTTTACACTAAGTATTTGTTTGTATACGGTACTATGACTCTGTATCTTTAGTTCATGAAACTCAAGAGTATTTTGTCCCCATAATATTATATTTGCATGCCTTCTTTTTTAAATCTATTTTTTTAAGGATTAATGGCTCCATCTAGTGGTGAGATTGAGTTATTTATTCAACCGACTCTTCACCTTAAAACAAATTTCAACTCATTTTAAAGTGAAAGTCAATTCTCTAGTTCCGAGCCTCCGTTTATTCACATATTAAAATGACCATCCTGTCATCATGTATTCATCATAATGTTGTTCAGACCTTTGTAACTCTCTTTCTTTTATGTGTCAGAAAAGGAGATGTTTAGCAGAATGTTCACGCTGTTCTTTTCCGTACTTATAGTGAGCACATTTAGTCTCAGAAAAGACCAAAAAGCCTTATGAGTGTCACAAAACTATCCATCCAAGTGCCTTGCGAAAGTAATTTTATTTAATCACATTTTGTCATGTTGCAAAAAATGAAAGCATTTCAGCATAAGGTTGCAACAAAGCATTAAAAAACCCAGACTTTCGCAAGTCACTGTATGTTTGAGGCTTTCTGTCATATGATGATTGGTGTGACGAACAGACTGAAATGCAATCACATGACCATTCAATCATACTTGGCCACAAATGAGATGCACTTGAAAAGATGATGTCTGAAGCAACATGTGGGTGACTAAATGATGACAGAACAGTCTTTTCCTGTAATAGCATGACCCCTCAGGGTTTAGCACAGCTTTTTAATAAAGTACTGATTTAATAATCTTGTGTTTGAGGTCTATTTTTAATTGTTCACATGAGCTGAAAGATATTAGTGCAGGTGTGTGTGTTGTGTGTTTGTACGTGAGTGTGAATGGAAGATTATTGAGTGCTGCTCATGATCGGAGGGTGTGAAACGGCACCAGAGCGACTCAAACGCTGAACGTCAGATCACACCTACCTGACAGAAAGAGAGAAGAGAAAACTGCAGACAACAGAAATCAAGACGCACACAGTCTCAACCCAACCAAAAGCATTTCCCAAAGAGTCGATGGACACAGCGGAGAACGTCAGAGGAACATCTTTATGCTCATGAACGGAGGTTTATTTTACAATCCTGCACGGAGTTGGATCATGGGTATGTTTAGGACTTGTTACAGATGGACTTGTCAATCTGCTGCTTTGCTGTTTGAAGAAACTTCTCTGTCTGTTTTGAGCTGTACAGACATTTCTGGAACTGAAGGATCCAAGAGGTGGTGTTCACAGCCATGCCATAAAAGAACCATTTTGGGAACTTTTCAATGAACACTTCTTAATTTTCTTTAAATGAAGGACATTTTAATAATCCGAAGTATCCTTTTTCCACTATAAAGAACCTTTTGTGCAATGAAAAAGTTCCATGGATGTTAAATGTTTTTTTTAAACCATCAAATCATATAAAGAGTGGAAGCGCTGAAGTAGTTCAGATCACAAAAGAATGATTTTGGGAAGCTTTCAGTGATTGGTTCTTAAAAGAGCCACTTTTTTTCATATGAAGAACATTTAATAACCTTTTTCCACTATAAAGAACCTTTTGTGCAACGGAAACGTTCCATGGACGTTAAATGTTCTTCCTGGAACCATCAAAGCCAATGAAGAGTGGAAGTGCTGAAGTGTTTTGGGAAGCTTTCAGTGATCAGTTCTTAAAATAACTACATTTTTTTTTTTCATTTGAAGAACATTTGATAACTTTTTCATTATAAATAGTATTTGGTGCAAAAGAAAGATTCAGAGGATGTTAATTGTTCTTCTTGGAACCATCAAAGCCAATGAAGAGTGGAAGTGCTGGAGTAGTTTGGGTCACATAAGATCAGAAGTGATCAGTTCTTAAAAGAACCACTTTTTTCTTCACGTGAAGAACTTTTTCCGCTACAAAAAGCCTTTGGTGCAATAGAAAGATTCAGTGGATGTTTAATGTTCTTCTTGGAACTATTGATTCCAATAAAGAAGCTTCAGCCTTACAGGAAACATTTGAATTGATATATTTCTCCCGGATCCTCTTACGATGAGTAACTCGCCCAATGGCAGCACCACAGCCGGAAGCGCTGGAGTAGTTTGGGTCACTCCGCTCCTGGGCGCCACCCTCATCACCATGTGCATTTTGGGCGTGACTGGAAACCTGTACACCCTCGCCATCATGCGATCAGCCACATTACGGCGCACTGGCTCCATGTACGTCTTCATCCTAAACCTGGCGACCGCTGATCTGCTCTATCTCGGCACCATCCCGTTCGTGGTCTGCACCTACTTCGCCCACGACTGGTTCTTTGGAGAACTGGGCTGCAGGTTGTTGCTGAGTCTGGATCTCCTCACCATGCATGCCAGCGTGTTTGTGCTGGTGGCCATGAGTCTGGAGCGCTACCGCGCCGTCGCCGCACCTTTCAGAGCCCGTCGCTCGACCGTCCGCGGACACTGGCTGATGGCGTTGGGAATCTGGGCGGCAGCGATTGTGTTGACGCTCCCCATGATGGTGATGATCCGTCTCCGCGAGGGACGTCCCAGTACGGTGGGCCTCGTCAAGCGCATCTGCTTCCCAACGTGGACGCCCGAGGCCTTCAAGGCGTATCTGACCGCGCTCTTCTTCACCAGCATGCTCCTTCCCGGTTTGCTGATGGTGGGACTGTACGCGGGTCTCGCCCGGCATTACTGGGCCGCCCAGGCCAATCTGACGCGTGGATCCTCGTTGTCCGTTCGCAGGCGCCAACTGAAGCACAAAGTGGTGGGAATGATCTTCTGCATCGTGGTGGCGTACTGGGCGTGTTTCCTGCCGTTCTGGGGTTGGCAGATGGCGAAGCTCTTCTCGTCCGAGTCGCTCCGCTCGCTGTCGGCCGCCGCTCACACCTACGTCAACTTCTTTGTCACCTGCTTAACTTACGGAAACAGCTGCGTCAACCCGCTGCTTTACACGCTGCTGACGCGCAACTACCGCGACTACCTGGCCCAGAGAGGTCAATCATCAGGAGCCAGTCGAGGGGACCAGGGGTCAGCCGTAGGGGTCAATGCAATCCAGGACAATATAGGATGAGTTCAGGAGAGATCTGAGCATGTGCGTCAGAACCATTGTACGTGGGTGGGACAGGACCCACCTACATTTGAAGACCAATGATATTAGACCCACGTATTTTTAATAGATATCTCTAATCCAGCAAATATGTCTGTGCACTTTTCAGAGCGCCGTCAAATCCATTGTATGATGAATGGTCTCATCATTTAAACTGCATTTATCTACAGCCTTAAATTACACGCTTCCTTAAATCCATTCCACTTGGGTCATTCAGACTCCATATAAATTAAACTCATTCTGTGAGTTAAAGTAAAAGTTAAAGTAAAAAATAAAAAAAAACAGCATACCTGCTGCTCAGATACACCTAACCCTACCAGATACTTTTTCAACTTTTCGTTTATTTTATTCATTTTTATTTTTATCGAAAACAAACGCCTTTCTGATATAATATAAGATGTGAAAAGGGAAACAAATGATTTTGCCAAAAGGCAGACGCGAACTCGGGTCTCTTGCATCCAAAATGATATTCCCCCATACGATCATGTATGCCACTGAAAATGTTATTAAACAGCCATCTGTTGTCATGTTGTGACATTGTGGACAGAGGTAATGCAAATAGCCCCTGCCAAAAAGGCGACCTGTTTGCACCTTGTGTCTTTTTCAAGCCATCAGACTCCCGAAAATGGCACATACTACAGTCAATTTTTTTCTGGGGAGGACCCACATTTATTTTGCTTCTGATGCCCATGGATCTGAGAGTATCAACTTCTGGGAACAGTTGCATAAGCTTAGCCTCTATGTTAAACCAGTGTCTTAAGAACGAGTTTGACCAACTAGTAGTTCGCAAGGGGTAATCCGTCTTACTTTCTGGATTCAACTTAGACTAATCAACGTTTCCATGTAACCAAAATGACTTGGACTTTTAAGACTAGTCTAAACCTTTTATGCAAATGGACCATGGTCTGTCCAGCTAGCAGTTAGTCAGGTGGTAATTAGTCTTACTTTTCAGATTCAAATCTATTTTTTTAAGCAAATGACTTTAAGTTATAACTGGTCTTAAAGTAACAACTACATGACTATCTCATAAGAGTAGTCAACAGTCAAACAGTTTATGCAAGCTGCCACTTGGCTGGTTTTAGCTGGTTATAGCTGGTCAGCAGGCTGGTTTTAGAGGGGTTTTGCTGGTCAGGCTTGGTAACCAGCAGCCAAAACCAGCCTGGCCAGGCTGAGAGACCATCTAAAACCAGCTAAGACCAGCCAACCAGCATAGGCTGGTTTTAGCCGTTTTTTTCAGCAGGGCTGGTTTTACTTGAGTTCTTTATTTTACACTAGGGCTGTGATGATAGATTGGTGCATCGTGATTCATGAATCGATTCTGAGCTTAGTTTTTAACAGCAGCAGATGGCGCACAAATCTAGTTTTTAACCACACATCAAAATCTCTTATAATTCACTCCAAACTTTTAAAATTTATGAATGATAATTTTAGGTTCAAGTGTGTGTAAAGAATTGGAATTGTAAGGTACATCTATTTTTAAAGCATGCAGTTCCATCTGCTGTTAAAAACTAAGCTCAGAATCTATTCGAGAGAAAATCATCATGTATTTGGAAAATCTCAGAATCAATGCAGAATTCTTTGCAATACGTGTGCACAAATATGCAATAATTCATGTTTAAATAATGCACAGATAATCACGAGTTAATGTATAATTAATGAAGAACTAAACAATTTATTAATGATTACTACATCAGCAACTAATGAACACTTTGTATGATTCATAGGTGAAGTAATCAATAAATTGTTATTAGTTAAATGTGCCATAATGTATTAATTCCCTAATAACTTATTTTATTAACTAATAGTGTAAATTCATGTGTTAGTTACCGCAGTGGTCAAAGCTATGTACTTCAACTTCCTGGTTGTCTGCTTTAATTAGCTAATGATTTGCAAAGTTATCATTATGTTATGACTTTACTTATTGAGGCACGGGACTATTAACTAATTGTTAAGTAATATAGTTACAGTTAATGATTAATTAAAGCAGACAACTGCAAGTTGAAATACATGACTGGAACCCATTTTGGTGATTAATACATTCATTTACACTATTAGTTATTAAAAAGGGTTATTAGGGAATGAATACATTATGACACATTTAACTAATAACAATTTATTGATTACTTAGTCTATGAATCATATAGAATGTTCATTAGTTGCTGATGTAGTAATCATTAATAAATTTAGTTCTTCATTAATTATACATTAACTCATGATTATCTGTGCATTAATTAAACATGAATTAATGCATATTTGTGCACACGTATTGTAAAGTGTTACCAGAATCGATGCACTGATTTATTTTTTCCAGCCCTATTTTACAAAACTGTTTCTCAAAAAACATGTGCCATTTCTGCACCACTAGTGCAACATAATTGCAGAAATAAACAGGTTTCTTAAACACTTCCCCCCCAATTGTCATTGGTCAGCCACAAAGATATAGCCCCGCCCAAGGCTCACATGATTGGTTGAGTCAGAAGTTGACATGATGGGCTGCTTAAACTAACAGATCAATCTTGTGAAAGCATCTCAGTGTTTGACTGTCAGGCAGATAAACCTACAAACACATTATGGTGACTTAATAAATTGTGTATATTAATATTCATATGTTAATATTTGCCATGTAATCAAGTGACAGATGCATGATATGTGCAGAAGTACTGAAGTGTTTAATTTGGACACACAAGCTTTGACATCAATAGCAGAAGGCATGGGAATTGGGAAGTGTTTTCTCTTCCCTTTTAAAAGATGATAAGCTGTTAGTGAGCAATAAGTGTAAAGGTAACTATTATTACATTTATGTAGTGAGTTCGCTGGTTAATTGTTAGTGTTTTATTATTTGCCTTTTTCATTGTTTTTAACTGCTGTCAGATCATTTTGCACCAGAGAAACACTGCTTTATATGGTTGAATCTGTATTTGTAGCTCTAAGTTACATTTAAGTTAGAATGTGACACTGATGGACAGTCTTTATGGTGCTTGTTTTTATTTCTGTGTACCTGTGGGCTTATAAAGTTCAGGTGTTTGTTTAGTATATTGTTCAAGCTAAATAAAGATAATTGACCTATGGTGATTCAGACAACTGGTGAACTCTTATAGAGGCATGTATGTGTGTGGAATCTGTTTTCTGTCCGTCACATTCCTCAGCTCCTGCTTGGGCTTTTCGAGTCGCTCTGTAAATGAAAAAAATGATCCTGAGGATCCTGTTGCTGAACAATGAGTTTAGCACAGCAGAAGTCTTTTTGAGTTTTCTGACAGATGCTAAATCATCATTTCAGATTATTTTCACAGGATTTGTGCACTGTTCACTAAACCAGAGCGGTGAAATGGCAATTATATATTTTTTATCACACTTTGCATGATGATGGTGAAAAAGCCTTTTGACTCTGTGCATGCATTTATATTTATTTCTTTTTCCGAATGCTGTGTTATAATGGCGTCATATCTTGGTGTTTCAGACTTTGTCGCATGAATCTAACACTAGCTTCTCTGTCCTTTTTTCATTTTATCTATCAATTTTTAGGCCTCTAACACTAGCTTGCATTTTCCTTTTTTATTCTATCTTTTTTATTAGTATTTATTAAATAATAAATGAAAAGAACCTTGCTATGTGTACCGCGTTAGGCTAAATGAAACCTGCGTGTTGATTTTGATTGCTTTGTCCTCTTTTGTAAATTGCTTTGGATAAAAGTGTCTGCTAAATGAAAATGTAAATCTTGCTTTCTCTCTTTTTCTTTATTTTTTCTCTCTTTCATTGACTTTGCTAGTTTAGACAGCGACTGTAAACAATTCATTATAAAAGAAAACCATTTCAAAAACGAATACCTTCTAACTTGACCATGGATCTGGTAATTCCTGAAATACAAGCTGTTTACAATTAAAAAGTAGGTTTCTCAAACTCCAGACTTCATTTCTGAAGGAATACTTTAACATTTTCAACATGTACTTTGACATTTTTAACACTGCACACAGCAAAAATGTTTTTTTTTGCATAGATTTTTTTTATCTTGTTTCCAGCCAAAATATTTAAAAATTCTTAAATCAAGAAGGATTTTCTAGACAAGTCAAATTATTTTCTTGTTTTCAGAAAAAAACAAGTCAAAATGAAGTTTGCTCAGAACAAGCTAATCTGCCAACGGGGTAGGCGAAAATATCTTATTTCAAACAGAAAACAAGATATTTTACCTCATTGGCAGATTACTTTGCTTGTTTTAAGCAATTAAAAAAAGTTGACTTGTTTTTTTTTTTCTGAAATCAAAACAATATTTTTGCTTGTCCAGAAAATCCTTCTTGATTTAAGAATTTTTAGATCTTTTGGCTGGAAACAAGACAAAAAATCTAAGTAAGAAAAGCATTTTTTGCAGTGCAGCTTCATCATGACTGAAAGAGAATCATCTCCAACCGAAAGAAAACAAGAAGAACAGTGAGTCCGTTCACATTCTGTCAGTGGATTTATTGACACTGGAGTGGCTTTGTTTGGCTCATTCAGACCGGAGATCTCATGAGGTCTGACACGCTGAGGAGCCACAGGAGAACGTCACCGTCCTGCTCATTTGACCTTAATGCTGATGACCTTCACGTCTCCCACCACATGCACGTGTTTGAAGACGTCGTCGCCGAAGCGGTTGGGGAAGCTCATCATGGTGCCCCCCGGGAGCTCGATGTAGAAGGTGTCGTTGTTGAAGGTGATGGTCAGCTGTTGGAGAAAAGACAGTGAGATTTATACTGCCCTACAAAGGCAAAGTGCAGTAACTACGCCAACACTGAAACTGAGAAAAATGCCTTTAAAGTTTCTGCACCATATATGGTATTAGTTTGGATTTTGTAGTTACTGCGATTTTGACACTCTTGTTTCTCTGAAACGGGACAAAATTGAACCAGGAGACTTTGCCACAAGACAAAACGGTTGTCAAAAAGCCCATTTTAAGCCCTAACTCAATTTTGACCAAATGTGTAGTTACTGCGCTTTGCCTTTGGAGGGCAGTATACATTTGTTCACTTTAGCTGAATGTCACTATTAGATCAAGTGTTAATTTATAGTTATAGAGGATCAAATTAACTAGCAATTTCATCCACTAACTCACCACAAACAAAGACAATACGGTCTTCATCTTCAACATTGTTGCTATTGATCTAGCATTTCAAATCTAGAAAGTTCGGTCCATAAGATACAGAATCCTGTTTCCACCGCTGGAATAAAAAGGTTAATTGCATCTTTTTATCTCACAATTCTTTTTCTTTATTTATTTTTAATACTCGGATTCATAGTTTGTATCTCACGATTTGCCCTTTTTTTCGTCCAATGCTGGGGGAAAAGTCCAAGTTTTCGAGAGATAACGTTACAACTGAGTTAAAAAGTCGCAATCAACTTATGTTTTGTTTTATGGCAAGATGTAAACTCAGAATTGTAAGAAAAAAGTCAGAACTTTAAATTTATGTCTCACTTTTGTCTCCGAGTTCTACCCCAAACCTCTGTCCACAAGACATGGAAGCCTGTTTCTACCACTGGATAAAAACAGGTTAATTGTGATTTTTTATCTCACAATTGTTTTGCATTTATTTTTAATACTTAGATTCAAAGTTTGTATCTTACATTTTGGCCTTTTTTTCTGCCAGTGCTGTGGGAAAATGTCAGAATTACAAGATATAAAGTTACAATTGAGTTTAAAAGTCACAATTAACTTTATTTATTTATTTTTGTTTTATGGCAAGATGTAAACTCAAAAAATTAAGAATTTTAAATTTATATCTCACTTTTGCCACAAACCTCTGCATAAGATATGGAAGCTTGTTTGTACCACTGGATAAAAACGGTTAATTGTGACTTTTTTACCGCACAATTATTTTTATGTACTAATTTATTTTTAATACTCAGATTCAGAGTTTGGATCTTACATGTTGGTCCTTTTTTTTCTTTTCTTAGAGTGCTGGAAGGGGAAAGTCACAAAAATTAACTTATTTATGTTTTGTTTTATGGCAAGTTGTAAACTTTGAATTGTGAGAAGTCAGAATTTTTAATAGATATCCAACTCTTTTTCTCAGAATTCCACCCAACTTTTTAGTTCATAGTTCTAATTATTATTTTATTTTTTTTGAGAATTATTAGATATGAACTGACAATTGAAAGAAAAAAAGGTTGCAGCTAATTTAGTTATTTTTATTACATGGTGAAAAAAATACAAGTTGAAAATTGTGAGAAAAAAATAATCTGAATTTTGAATTTATATTTCATAATTTTCAGTTTTTTCTGAATTCAGCCATGGTATAAAATAAATAAAAGTTAATGGCAACTTGTCATCTTGCGATTCTGCCTTTATTCCACAAAATTGTGAGATAAACTCTGAATTGCAAGAAAATAAAAACAGAATTGTTAGATTATAGTACACTCTAAAAAATAAAAGTGCTTTAAAAGGTTCTTCACAGTGATGCCATAGAAGAACCAATTTTGGTTCCACAAAGAACCATTCAATCAAAGGTTCTTTAAAGAACCAATTCTTGCTTACGTTTTTATAATCTGAAGAACTTTATTTGCCACAAAGACCATTTTGTGAAACAGAAAGGTTCTTCAGATGTTAAAGATTCGTTATGGAACCATTTAGACAAAAAGCTTCTTCTTTGGCATCGTTTTTATTATTTTTTGTTATTTATGTTGTTTTTTTTTTTTTTTTGAGAGTGTAAATGACACTGTGATGTATGCGGTGACATTTTTAAATGTGAATTTCAGGACTGAGCACATGAGAATCCGTGATTGTAGCATAATTCATCCTCAAACCCCTGACCTGTGGGTGATTTATTGCTAAGTAGTTAATATGTGCAAAGGGTGATGCTTTATGACTCATTGTGTCATGAATTGCTGTAATCTGTCAGAAGACTAAAGCCGGTCAACTAACCTACTGGAGATATAGGATTTATTGGAGAGCTGGTCAAAGAACACAGATAAAGGCCTGAGATTGGACACTGAATGAAACTTCATCTGAAGCAGCACAAATTACAACAGCAAACATGCCAGATTTAGAATTTTGAAGATGAAATCTCACAAAGCACAAAAAAGGTCAAATAAGGAGAACACTACCAGATTAACTCGTGATTTCCGGAAGTTTTTTGATTTGTCATAAATGCATGACTGTGCTGCTGGTTTGAGTCATTTGCAGTGTGCAGGAGGTCAAAGGGCAAAGATCAGCGGTGCTCACCTTAAACTCTTCGCCCTGTTGGAAAGGGAAACAGGGTTCTCGATGTTCGTCGCCCCAGCTGCCCTGGTTGGAGTTGCACACGATGACATTTGTGTCTCCAGACTTGTTGAAGCGAGGGTTGAAGTGAAGGGCGATGTTGTCTGCGTCGTGACCGATGTTGATGGAGAACCTGAGGACAAAGAGATGAACCATTGGAGACATGCATGTGCATTTTCTGTGCATTGAAACATATTGAAACCTGTTTTTAAAAGTGGTTTCTTGCCAATGTTACCGTTGGTTTGCTCAGGTAAGGACAATAAAAATAAATAGTAACAAAAGCTAATGGTTAAACCCAGTGTTGGGGAAAGTTACATTTAAAAGTTATGCGTTACAATATTACAGTACTCCCTAAAAAAAGTAACATATTACTAGTGTTACGTTACTTTTGCGTTACTTTTTAAATCTGGGCAGGGCTTGCTTGTTTGTTTTTAATATAAAATTTCTATTTTTGTCAAATGTAAAAGCCTTTTCACACCAAAAGCCTCAGGCTTAGAGAAAAGTAAATTGTCGTCTGTACAGTAGACCGCAGAAGAACAAATGCCAACTCTTCAGCGATAAAAAGGAAAACAAATATTAGATTATCTTGAGTCATTTTGGCTTATTAGTATGGATGAATTGGATCATCTAAGGTTAGAAAATGGGATTAAATACATAAAGGATATTTGTATTATTGAACATATTTAATTATTGCAGGTTTGCATTGAATTTGACTGTTTTTGTTCATTTTGAGGAATACTGTATCTGTTTTTTTAGTGAGTGAGATGAATTAATGCATGTTCACATTTATTCTAGAACTAAAGTAACATCTTACGATTTCTCTCAACATGGGGACAGGAGAGCTTTTAATCAATAAATGGAGGAAAAGTAACTCTTGTCAATTAAATAGTAATGCGTTACTTTACTAGTACTTTACTACTAATATTATTATGTAACTTGTGTTACTTGTAATGTGTTACCCCCAACACTGGTTAAAACTAAATTATTAAACTAATATATATATGAAACTTACATGTTTATACAGTGTATTTATTCAAAACCTTGTACTGCTTCTGTCTGTATAGTGAGCATCTTGACTGATTTCATGGCTGATGTGAGATGTTTGATGTCAAACATAAGCAGATTTAGGACTAAAAGTGTGAAAATACCGAAAAGTTTCTAAAATCTTTGTTTCTTAAGGTTGTAAAGCAGATGTACGCACGCTTCGCAGCCCGATTTAGGCTTCCCAGTGACCTTCATCGCCATCCCGGCCTTAAAGCTCATGTCCTTTATGGTGAACACCTGCGAAATACGGAGGAAACATTTGGTAAGTCATCAGTCTCAGGTTTCACATTTTTCAGCTTGAAATCACAATGTAATTGAGAGGTTCACATGGTCTTTGATTCTTCAGTGATAATGTATCTGTTAAATTACTGTTTAACCTGCCATTTTGTCAATAAGCGGAACAGTTTCTGAACAGAATGTGTTATCTGAGCGGCCAAACCCAATGTTAATAATAAACCTCTGGTAATAAAGTCATAAAGAGCTGAACAGGAAGACCCAGTGAGCAAACATTTGATCTAACGCCACAAACGTGCTGTGAAACGACATACAGACCTAAAAAACATGTTACTCAGACTGATTGATAGATATAGAGCGAGGCCAATACTGGAGACTTTTTCCATTTGCATCATGTTTATTATTCTGATACTAAACTTTTTTTTTTTTTTTTTTAAGTTTAGATGGCTTTAATATGTAATGTAGATCTAACTATTCATCTGAACTGTCCCACACTGCAAAAAATGCTTTTCTTACTTAGATTTTTTTTGTCTTTGTTAGCCAAAATATCTAAAAATTCTGAAATCAAGAAGGATTTTCTAGACAAGTAAAAATCATTTTTTTGTTTTCAGAAAAAAACAAGTCAAAATTAAGTGCGTTTTTGCTTGAAACAAGCAAAATAATCTGCCAATGGGGTAAGCAAAAAAAAATTAAAAAAAATCTTATTTTAAACAGAAAACAAGATTATTTTTCTTACCCCATTGGCAGATTATTTTGCTTGTTTCAAGCAAAAACACACTTAATATGGATTTTTCTGAAAACTTGTCTAGAAAATCCTTCTTGATTTAAGAATTTTTAGATATTTTGGCTGGAAACAAGACAAAAAGTCTAAGAAAGAAAAGCATTTTCGCAGTCGTTTATAGGATCTTAGCAGTGACAGATTCAGCTGTATGTTTTGAGGAAAAGTGTTAATTTAAAATATTTTGTGGCTATTTTCAATGCCTTGAAATCATGATATTAATCTTATTATACTTTGCTGATAATTCCATGTAACAGATTTTTTTTTTAGGTTCATTAGTAATAATTAGTATATAATATTAAGTCTTTTATAATGAATAATGGCTCATTCAGGATTACTTCATGTCATTTTCTTAATAACATCATAATTCAACTGAATAAAAAGTCATTTCACATTTCATTTTTTAAACAGTGAGATTTCAAAGGAAACTGCGATATCATCAGTTCATGCTGTTGATTCAACACAACGAACAACTCAGATCACAAATGCTCTGAGCAACTGTGACACTTATAGAATAAGACAAAACAGAACAGAATAGAATCAAGAGGAAGTGAAAGGAAGTGATGTCACTCACCATCTTGTTGAGTTGTAGGAGCTGCAGCAGTGTGTCTCGTTCACCTGCCGCCCCTCATTATAAACCCTGGAGGCGGAGCCAGAAACTCCAGCCAATAGGAGCAGAGCCAACTCACTCAACATTCACCGACCGAATCAATATGACTGTTATCTTTGAGATTCCATCTTGAATAGACCGATTGATTTTAGTCTCAGTGACCCAGAGAAACATGACATTATCACATACGGCACTGTTTGACAGTCCACACACCTTAAAGAACTTATTTTCAACAGATGTTCAGAAAGTTTTTTTAAAAATCAGCACAATAAAATGTAAATTTTAATTCAGCTGGTGGAGATTTTTATCCAGGAACATAAATCTGCTGCTGTTCATTGATAGACGTGTGCTGTGGTGACGTGTCATACTCCATCTAGTTATTACTCACAGCACTCGTGAGTAGTACTCATATAACTCATAGTAATTGCATAATAATTACATGGAATATTTCCAAGTTTATTTCTCACATTGCAGGGTCATTTAAAATGAACCAGACAAAAAAAAAAAAAAAGATGATCCAATCTAAAATCTTGATCTTGATGGATATTCCAGTGGTTTTTGTAGTCAAATGCTGTTTTTTTTTCTGTTGTCAGTAGTTTTGATTCATGTGAGCTGGTTGTTTCTTTGTAGAGTTGTTCATTAAATGTGTTTTCTCACAGTCAGTCACGCACACTAATCTTCAGTCCTGATCATTCAGCTGGACTTGATGAAATATTTCACATAGAAAACAGCAGCACTGTGGATATTAAGAAGTCTCAGAAAAGTCTGAACAAATGTGATCCATGATCAACACCAGCTCTGTGTGACCGATTCTTCAATGAGCGTCTTCCGAAGATTTCTCTGAACGTCTCAGACAGGTATGTTTGATGTTTGTGGACCACAAAACCAGTCATAAAGGTTGAAAACTGCATTAAAGAAGACTTATACAAGCTTTCCATTGATGTGTGAAAATCTGGAATCTGAGGGTGCAAAAAACAAATAAAAAACAATATTGAGAAAATCACCTTTATAGTTGTGCAAATGAAGTTCTTAGCAATGCATATTACTAATCAAACATTAGGTTTTGATATATTTACGGTAAAGAAATTTACTAAATATCTTTATGGAACATGATCTTTACTTAATATCCTAATCATTTTTGGCATAAAAGAAAAATTGATAATTTTTACCCTTACAATTTATTGTTGGCTATTGCTACAAATATACCTGGTGACTGCTTTTGTGCTCCAGGGTCACGTTTATCATTTGTATGTACTGTGCCTTTAAGAAAAGATCACTTCATAATTTTGGATTATTTTGGGATTTTGCTGATGGGTTATTACAGGCATGTTAAATTAAACAAGAAATTAATGATGCAAATGACTCAAATACACATAGATGACAACGCAAATGATTTTCTTACTTGATTTTATTTCTATATAGGAAACAAAATGACAAAAGATATTCCATCTTGTTTTGTGAGAAAATGTATTACAATTGAAAACCCCCACTGGGGTCAGAAAAATTATTCTTGTTTTCCCTTTGAGTTTTTTTTTTTTTTTTTTCCTTCTGATCCCATTGGCAGATACATGTGACCCTGGACCACTTAAGCAGTCTTAAGCAGCATGGGTATATTGTAGCAGTATACCCGTGCTCCAATATTCTTTTATGTCAAAAATCATTAGGAGGATTAAGTAAAGATACCTAATTTTTGGTTTTGTTTAGAATTTTCAAACAGTTGCATCTCGGCCAAATATTGCCCTTTTCTTACAAACCATACATCAACTAAAAGCTTATTTACTCAGCTTTCATTTCACATAACTGACTGGATTTGTGGTCCAGGGTCACATAAACTCACTTCATCTTAAAACATTTACAAAACTTGATAGACTTAATATCTGAAGCCGTTTTGCTTCTACCTTACTCAAGAGAATGTCTTTTTTGGCAGTGCACCGAAACTTAATTTATTTCGAAATAAAGAAAAAATACAGAAACGTTTACTCCTACTAGTACTTTTGTTATTCTTGAGCTTGCACAGAGAATAAATGTGACCCTGGAGCACAAAACCAGTCTTAAGTCGCTGGGGTATATTTGTAGCAATAGCCAAAAATACATTGCATGGGTCAAAATTATTGATTTTTCTTTTATGCCAAAAATCATTAGGAAATTAAGTAAAGATCATGTTCCATGAAGATTTTTTGTAAAATTCCTACTATAATTATATCAAAATGTAATTTTTGATTAGTAATATGCATTGCTAAGAACTTAATTTGGACAACTTTAAAGGTGATTTTCTCAGTATTTAGATTTTTTTGCACCCTCAGATTGCAGATTTTCAAATAGAGGCATCTCGGCCAAATATTGTCCAATCCTAACAAACCATACATCAATAGCAAGCTTATTTATTGAGCTTTCATATGATGTATATATATATATCAGTTTTGTCAAATTTAACCTTATGACTGGCTTTGTGGCTCTGAGCAGCTTTACTGCTGTTCTTCCTAAACAATATACAAAAGACAAACTGTACAAACTAAGCATAATTACTATTTGAAGTTTTATTCATTATGGTTGTCTGCATTCATCTTGTATATAAAGTATATTAAGTTTGCAACTGAACATTCAAAGACAATTTAATTTAACTGTTTGCAGCAGACATTCATGTAACTGTTTGGCCCAAAGCAAAAGACATTATTCATCTGCTGTAATTGCAGCTAGGATTTCTAATCAGGCATCAGACAGAACAACAAAAAGCAGTCAGCCAATAAACTAAGCCTGAGGCTCACGGTACATGTAGTTGGTTTGGCACTGAAAGCAGAAGTGAGTTCATGTGCACAGAAAGAACGCAATGCTTTCATCATGAACAGAAGCATCAGGAAGTGTGTCTGTGTGTCTTATGAAGCGTCCTGACAGACAGCGGGACGAATGGAAATCAGGAAACCATGCGGGTCTCTGGAAATCATTAGCTCAGGTCTGATGTGTTTGCTCGCGGGCTCAAAGTTTAGACTGAAAGAGTGTCACCCTGAGCGTCTCTCAGAGATTCCTGCAGTTTTGTGAAGCTCGACTGCTCTGAATCAGGTGTTGACGATGGAGAGCGTGCAGAAGACGATCGTGAGGGTCTCTCAGGAGCTCAGCTGTAGTCCCACATCCCTCAGGGTCGCAGAACACCTGGACCAATGCGATGAGCTGCGGCACCTGCGCCACGAGTTCCTCATTCCCAAAATATCAGACCTGCCGCCGTGTGAGTCTCACTTTATATCCCGATCATATAATAGAACAGATAGAACTCTGATTATATCACCGTGATAGAGTGTGTGCTCAGGTCCATTCATCTGATTTCTCGTCTGTTTTAGCGGATTTGTCGCTTGTGGATGGTTCTGAAGATTGCGTTTATCTCGCTGGGAATTCTCTGGGTCTCCAGCCGAAAAACGCCAAAAAATACATCGACGAGGAGCTAGAGAAATGGGCCAAAACGTAAGTCATCTGTCTTGATTCATCAGCTGAAAAATGCAGTTTGAGAAAAATATAACATGAATATCAAATAAAAAATACCTTTTGGTGACTTCATTTGTCTATGCGTTTTACTTATTAAAAGCTTCATTTATATTCACTACCGTTCAAAAGTTTGGGGTCAGTAGAGTTTTTAATGTATTTAACTAAGTTTCTAATGCTTCTCAAGGCTGCGTTTATTTGATTAAAAATACAGAAAAAAACTGTAATATTGCAAAATGTTTTTACAATATAAAATAAGTTTTTTTTATTTTAACATACTTTAAAATAGAATTTATTCCTGTGATGAAACGCTGAATTTTTATCAGCTGTTACTCCAGTCTTCAGTGTCACATGACCCTTCAGAAATCATTCTAATATGCTGGTTTATTATTAGAATGCTCAATGTTGGATAATATCAACAGTTGTGCTGCCAAATATTTTTTGGAACCTGTGATTTTTTTTCCAGGATTCTTTCATGAATAACAAGTTTAAAAAGTACAGTGTTTATTCAAAATATAAGTTTTTATAACAATGTAAATTATTTATTATTAACGTTTAATAAACGTTTAATTATTAACTTGATACATCCTTGGTGAATAGAAGTATTAATTTCTTAAAAAAGAAAAAAAAAGAAACAATAAAAACGTACTGACCCCAAACTTTTGAACGGTAGTGTATATGTTGTTTTGTTGAATAAAATACAATTTTTTTTAAATCATTTGAATTTAAATTGCATTTTAATATTTACATATAGTGTCTGTTTACACTAGTGCAAATAGCCTGCTATGTTGGCAGTGGCTGTTTACACTAACTCCACCCACCAATATGTGATTGGAATAGTCAACACTACAAGACATGGCTGATAATTACTGGCTCCAGTGGCGCAGAGGATAAATCGCGTGTTTTACTTTTTACGAGTTTGAATTCCCCTTCTGGCGAACCTTTTTTCTCCCTTTTCAAATCTCATCGTATCGGAACGGCATATATTTTCAATAAATATGTAGGACATAATTGAAAAGTTGAAAATAAAGTAAATAAAATATTGGTTAGGGTTGTGGTAGGTGTAGGGAGGGCTTATTGTCCCAATAAGGCAGTACCAATTAATAAATTAAATTAAAACTATATTTTACACTCAGTACGTAATTATTGCATACTGTTTTAATGTAATACAATTCTATTTGCAAAAAGTATTATAAATATCAGAAAATCCTGCTGTTTCAACATAGTGCAAATACAATCTATAGCTATCTGCACTTAGTGTAAATAGCATCTCTCGCCAAGAAAATATGCTATTTACACTTAGTGTAATCACTTTTTACACTTCATTCAAATAGAAGTTTGTTGACTTTTTCTTATATATTTTATTTTATATTTATTTTTCAGGTTTTAAGATGTCATTTTGTTGACTTTTTTTTATACATGTTGCTTGTTAGAAGATTTTGTTAAAATATATTTCTATTCTAAATCATAAAGTAATTTTACTTCAATTTTGTACTATTTATTTTAGTTCATCGTTATATTTCAGGTTTTAGGATGTCATCTTGGTCTGATTTTATTATTTTTATGCAATATTAAAAGCAGGTTTTCTATATTCATTATCTTGTTAAATAAAATATACAAAATGTAATTCAATTTAGAATTCATTTTAATTAAATTTAACCGGTCATTACCTTACCATGGAAATGGTACTTTAAAACCTTTTGGCAGTCTCCTCCCCCTTAGTGGGCGGTGTCAAGTGTCATATTACCAAATGTATTATGGTGTTTCACAATCAAAACTTTTTATAATCATGACAAAATATATATCGTTGTCATAGGAGTAATACTGACAGAGAGATTTAGACCTGTGACAGAAAAAAAAATGTATATATATATATTTTTTACTTTAAGGTATCAGGTAAACAAGTTCTTTACTAACGCATATTTTTCATTTTTCATTAGAATCACTATTTTTTTTTAATTCAGTGAAAAGCACTGTTAAAAACTAATTTGATAAAATAGCAGAAATACTTTGAAGAAAATCCCATAATACTGTAGTAACCTGCTGTAACCACATGTTGTTTCCAGAGGTGTCCATGGCCACATGAAGGGGTCGCGACCTTGGGTCTGGGCTGAAGACAACCTGGAGGAGCCAATGGCAAAGATCGTTGGTAATTAAGAGCTTGTTAAGTTCAGTTTGACTGGTCGTAATCAGGGTCCGAAATTAACACTCGCCACTCGCCAAATGCGAGCAAATTCTCTGTCTGGCGAGTTAAATTTAAAGCGCCATCCGCCACATGGCGAGTAAATCTTTTCACCAGTAATGTTAATCAGTATCAGTCTCACGGATCTCTGTGATGCTCCCCCGATCGGGCCAGTGCTGCCTTGTCACTAAAGTTTAATTTGCCGTGCGCAAATACAGTCTTGGTGCGTTCACACCGAAAGCCAAGCGAATATGCGCATCGCGTCACTCGCCGTAGTTTTTCCCGTCACTAGCGCGAATAACAAGAAGGCGCGATCAACCATGGCAGAGATAAATACGATCGCTGCTTTGTACCTGTTATGTAAGTCCTAAATACACCAGAAAGCCAAATGCCGACGTGTCTGGGTTCACAGCACAGTAATGTATCACAGATATATCTCAAGAATTCTAATATAAACAAAGTGTAGAGAGAGTGTAAATAAGAGATTGATCTTGCGGTACAGAGAGCGTCGTTGATTATAATAGAGCTCTGTGATATCGGAAACTAAGATGAGTGACGGCTTTTAATATTTTTTATGGGAGTTTGTAAATGAGATATTGATTTAATACAGCAGTTAAATAAACAAGAAGTTATTATTAGGTGACTTACATTGTCTGACAATAACACTATGGCTGATTTTCCGTCGTCAAAATTATTCTGGACCAAGTCACACTGTGTTTGATTGTAGATGTGCAACGGCTCTGCGCGTCTCCATTCAAACACAGCGGTGTTTCTTTTATAAGTGAACTTGTTTTTAAACGAATCTTGTGAAATGATTCAATTTCCCATTCATTAAGAGAGTCACTTGCTTTATTCTTGAATGAACCATGCATTCAAACGAATCAAATGAATATGATTCAGTGATCAATTTCAGTTTCGTGCCGCCACCTGCTGGCATATATTTTTAGTTATTGAAATCTTAAATACTTCTTTAATTCTTTAAATTATCAATTTTATTTAAAGAAAAGTTATGCTGAATAAAAAGTGTATGTATAGTTATATTTGGCTTTTGACACATTTAAAATATGTGGCTAAGAAATAAATATTAACTTTTTTTTTTCTTTTTGGTGGGGCCAGTAAAAATTTTGGCAGGGCAAGTAAAAATCTGAACCACTGGCCCGATCGGGCCAGTAGAAAAATTCCTTAGCGTTGAACCCTGCTGTGGCACAAAGACTGCGTCAGAAGCAGGAGGCCAGATTTCATGGACAAAGAAAACAAGTAGTCTGACTAGATCAGATAGTTCGTTAAAAACATTTCCAAGTTATAATAAAAAATCTAAAATGACCAAAAAGTTGTTTTTCTTATTGATGTTTTAATTGTCACTCCTCTCTGTCCGGAGCACATATAATATACAGAATAACGTGCTTTGGATATATCTGTGTTAAATCGTTCAGAATTTTGGCAGGTAAAAAATAAGCTTGGCCGGTGGATTTTTTAATCCACCGGCCAACTTGGCTGGTGTGTCAAAAACTTAATTTCGGTCCCTGGTCGTAATCACATCCAGTATGAGAATGTGAATGAATAAATGAGCTTCATAGGAAATATTTGCATTTCATATCTGTTTCTATGTGATGTAAAAGCAGAGATTGAGCCATAGGTCTGTATTTAGATATAATGTGGGCGGTTCAGCTAAGGTAAACAGAGTAAAGAGAGGACTTTAGCCCTGTGTCTAATCCCTGATTGGCCTGATTTAGCCAATCTGATTCATGGACATGTGTGTGTTCCTGTTATTCCCTACATTATGAGGGCCAAATGCCCTCACAAGTGTAGTAATACCAGTTTTTGGTCCACATGAGAAAATAAACTTATAAATCATGCAGAATTAAGTGTTTTAAAGGGGTCATCGGATGCAAAACTCACTTTTGCATGTTGTTTGAACATTAATGTGTGTTGGCAGTTTTAGTAGACAATCACTCTACAATGATAAAAATCCACCCAGTGGTATTTGTTTAATCTTTAAAAGTAATATCCCCCTTTTAAAATCAGGTCATTCTCAGCTTCTTGTCAGAGTGACGGCACACAGATAGAGGCCGATCCCACGATAGTTGATTGACATGTGCGCCTTACCTTAGCCCCGCCCTCACCGAGCTGAAACAGTCAAGCAGACAAGAATGTCTCTAATTGAGTGATTGATGGATGTAATAATGAACGTAGCAGTTGTCATTTACTCCCGACATCTGAGCCGCTGAAGACACAGAGGATAATGTTACATACGTTTCTGAAAGGAAAGCTCTGATCATGATTTACATACGCGTCTAGTTCGTGCGAATCGTTCCTAATGCAACTTCACCCACAGCAGAAGTGAGTATGAGGGTTTTTTAATGCAGCTTTGCAAATGGCCTTAATAATGTGCTTGTTGTCAAGTTTTGCGGCTAAAGTAAACATTATGGCTCATCATCCCACAGCAGAGAGGGGCGGGGCGAGCAGAGCTCATTTGCATTTAAAGGAACATGCAGTAGAATGAGTTGATTTTTTGACAAGGTAAAAGGGTGTTTTTGTACACTACTATTGAGAATCTCTAACCAAAGTATATAATAGACTTTTCATTAAGACCCTACAGAATCATATGAACTTGTGGAAAATTGGCATTCGATGACCCCTTTAAGAATGGAAAAATGCCTGTAGTTTTATGTGAGGGTAGGTTTAGGTGTAGGGTTAGGGAAAGCTGATAAAAAATAGAGAAGAACTATTATGCATGTGGAATGAACCTATAAAACATGTAAATCAGTAAATGTGTGTTTGACTCTTTAAATAGGTGCTAAGCCTGAAGAAGTGGCTCTGATGAATGGATTGACAGTCAATCTGCATCTTCTAATGGTAAAAACATTTGAAAATACAGTATATATTTTTCTGTGCACATTGATTTTCAAATATTCCTCTTTTTATGATCCTCTCAGCTTTCCTTCTACAAGCCGACTCCAAAACGCTACAAGATTCTTCTGGAGGATAAGGCCTTTCCATCCGATCATGTATGCAAACAGTATTTTGATATGAGCATTACTGGATCAGTCACAGCTGTAGGTTTGACGTGTTTGTGTGTGAATGTGCAGTACGCCATTGAATCTCAGATCCGGCTGAGAGGACTGGACGTGGCCGACAGCATGCTGATCATCAAACCCAGACAGGTAATGACATCACTTCCTCTAAGTATGATATCATGCACACAGGAAGTGTTTTGTGACTGTTTGGATTGGCTGTTTTTCAGGGTGAAGACACCATCAGGACGGAGGATATCTTGTCGCTCATCGAGCGGGAGGGCGACTCCATTGCTCTGGTCATGCTCAGCAGCGTTCAGTATTACACCGGTCAGCTGTTCAACATGGAGGCCATTACCAGAGCGGGACACGCCAAGGTGAAAAGTCATTCGAAAATCAAGTTTAATGCAATTTAATACTAACATGAGACCAGAGAGACACGTATCAGTTTGGTTTAAACCCGAATAAACCACAACAACAAATGTAAGTAACCATGATCCTGAAAAGAGATCCACCAATCAGAAAGCTTCCTGTTACCATGAAAACAGGAATTGCAAAACAGGCTCAGTAGTGACTGTTCACTCATATTGAGCTTAGGGTTGCAAAAAGAGTTTCCGGAAATTTATTGGAAATGCTTTGCCCTCGTGCGACCCTAATTGGGGTCAGTGTACTGATTTATAGATCCATGAGAAGTTTGGCATCTCCACCCTTTATTTATCTGAATGTTGGAATATTTTCAAACAAAAAATTGCATTTAATTAATGCATTTTAAAGAGTTTTGTGAATTGACAACATCCTAAATATGCTTCTCAGGAACAGTAGTAAATACTAAAATAATAATAATAAATACTAAAATAAATACTTTTTAAAACCTTTTTTGTTTTTTGCAAAGTGTTCAATGTTAATTGTTTTAGTTTGTTGCTTAAAATATTAAAACTTTATTTCTATAGCACTCTATGCAATACAGATTGATTAAAAGCAGCTTCACAGTAGTAAACAGGAAAATAACACTCTGTGTGTGTGTGTGTGTGTGTGTGTTCAGGGGTGTTTTGTAGGGTTTGATTGCGCACACACTGTAGGAAACGCAGAAATGCAACTTCATGACTGGAATGTGGATTTTGCATGTTGGTGCTCTTATAAGGTTAGTTTTTGTGTTGTGTTTGTGGTATGTTCATTAATTAATTTTTATTTATTGATGTTGTGTATTTATTGCATTAGTGTTGAATATATGATGGATCAGTGTTAATGGTGTTTAGTGTGTGTTTTATTCAGTATGTGAACTCAGGGGCCGGTGGTCTGGCTGGAGCGTATATACATGAGAAACACGCTCACAGCATCAAACCAGCGTGAGTATCACATTCAATAACGCTCACTTACAGACATAATAAAGCTGATGAGATACTCATGCAATGTGTGTGTGTCTGTGTGCTTGTGTCAGTCTGATGGGCTGGTGGGGACACAACCTGAAGACCAGATTCCTCATGAATAACGGTATGAGAACATCAGTCACTGGCACAAACATCATAATAATCACTGGAAGTTTTGAAGGATTGTGGGAACTCACAGTCTGCTCTCTGCTGACATCCTGTGGACACACCTGTAGTTGCATTACACTTGGAAAAGCAACTTTAGATTCTGTATACGCTTTTAGATATAGATTTTAGTCAAAAGTCAATCTGCGGTGTTAATATAAAAAAATGTTCATTAATGACTACAATATTTCCGCAGAAATGGATCTTCGGCCTGGTGTTAATGGATTCCGTCTGTCCAATCAGCCCTTCTTACTGGTGTGTTCACTACAGGCCAGTCTAGAGGTCAGACATCACACAGCACACGCACAAAATACATTCTGATAACCAGCGTACAACAACTTATTAACATACAGACAACTATTATACAACATTCTGACAACCTTTATATTATATACTCAAGCCATCTTACAACATCATACAAGCAACTCAAGTCATTTACAGATACAAGATACACTTTGTTTACTGTTCTGTTAGCATTTCTGTATGTGTTCATTTGGGGTGTTCACAAAATCACAAATTAATCAGCCAAAAATTATAAACTGTGTTAATATCATAATAAATTGATATTATTGATTATATGTTGCATCTTAAAGGGATAGTTCACCCAAAAATGAAAATTAGCCCATTTTTTACTCACCCTCCAGACATCCTAGGTGTATATGACCTCCTTCTTTCAGACCAATCCTATCGGAGTTATATTAAAAACTATCCTGCCACTTCCAAGATTTATTATGGCAATGAGCGGATGTTTCTCTTCATCAGTCAAAACAAGTCCAATAAAGTGCATCCATCTATAATAAAAAGTGCCTCACATGCCTCCGGGAGGTGAATACAGGCCTCCTGTAGCGGATTGATGCATTTTTGTAAGAAAAATATCCATACACAGAAGCTGTTCTGTTCTTGTGAAAACCAGCGTTTGTTTACAGCAGCAAGGAGGCCTTTATTCACCCCTGGAGCCACTTGAGACACTTTTTATTATGGATGGATGCACTTTATTGGACTGATGAAGAGAAACACCTGCCTATGCCATGATAAAGCTTGGGAGAGCCAGAACAATTTTTAATATATCTCCAATTGGATTCGTCTGAAAGAAGGAAGACATATAGACCTAGGGTGCCTGGAGGGTGAGTAAATAATGGGCAGATTTTCAGTTTTGGATGAACTAATCCTTTAAATACTGATTTCCTCACAATTTATGTAAGTGAAGTATTTAGTCATTTTTGATTTTCTGGTGTCCAGATTTTTAACCGGACGAGTATGAAGGATCTGAGGAGGAAGTCGGTGCTGCTGACGGGGTATCTGGAGTATCTGATCAGACATTACTACACCAAAGACCCGTCAGATCCCGACAAACCCTCGATTCACATCATCACACCCTCGGACCCCGAGCAGAGAGGCTGCCAGCTGTCTCTGTCCTTCTCTCTTCCGATCAGAGCTGTTTTTCAGGAGCTGGAGAAGAGAGGAATCGCCGTACGTACCACTTTATTATTATCATCATTTACTCATGTCCTTCCAAACGCATCTCTGAAACACACATTAAGATATTGTTGATAAATCCACCTTCATTGAAGCTCTAGGTGACCAAAACTTAAAATATCATAAATTCATAAAGGCGTCATAAAACTTAACCAAGTCTTGTGAAGAGATATGATCACAAGAGACATGATGAACATTTATTGTAACCTATTGCCTTACAAACACACATAAAGCAAATGACTTATGGTAAACATTAAAGCTTATTGGTTTTCACGCACATACAACATACCCACACAAAATCTCTGTTAGGTGCTCTTCAGATTTTGGTAGCCCCGAAAATTAATTTAACTAGCCCAAATAAAAAAAAAGTCAGTTTCTTTAAAAACTAGAAAACCAGAGTGGAGTCTAAATGTGACCCTGGACCACAAAACCAGTCATAAGGTTACATTTGACAAAACTGAGATGTATACATCATATGAAAGTTCAATAATTAAGCTTTCTATTGATGTATAGTTTGTTTGGATAGGATATTTGGCCGAGATGCATCTATTTGAAGATCTGGAATCTGAGGGTGCAAAAACATCTAAATACTGAGAAAATCACCTTTAAAGTTGTCCAAATTAAGTTCTTAACAATGCATATAACTAATCAAAATTTACATTTTGATATATTTACAGTAGGTATTTTACAAAAAATCTTCATGGAACATGATTTTTACATAATTTCCTAATGATTTTTGGCATAAAAGAAAATTCAATAATTTTGACCCATACAATGTATTTTTGGCTATTGCTACAAATATACCCCAGCGACTTAAGACTGGTTTTGTGCTCCAGGGTCACAAATGTCAATAAAAATTATTTTCAATGCACAAATATCAAGAAAGAAATTTTAGTTAGTTAACCCACTATTTACAGGGTACTATCTGCAAAATAAAATAATTTTTTTTTAATAATAATTTATGAGCCTTTTTAAAAGCTGTACAAGTATAATGAACACAGTATGAGTGGGGTTGGACAATGTACGGTAGCATGTTAAGCCATAAAATGACATGTTCTACAGTTTAGATACAGGTTTTCACATAAACAAAAAGTACAAAAATGACATTTTAGCTTTTAGACCATTATAAGGGATAAATCAAGTATATAATTTATTGTATTTATTTCAAACTTAAAATAAATATTCCTGTCTTAATGATCTTTGGAATGTACTTTAACTTCTTTCACATTTACAACTCCATGTGTCTGCTGCATAAAAACATGCATATTTGCAATCTGACCATAAACGGCAGAAAAACTTTTCGGAAATGCAAATTCATTCTCTACCACGAGGTGGCGCTTTAGGAGCGCTGAAATATTGCTTTTTCCCTGGAAAGTTTCCAGGTCCATAGAGTTGTCAAGGCTGTGTGTGTCTCAGTGTGTTGTGTGTCTGGTGTTTCAGTGCGATATGAGGGAGCCCAATGTCCTGCGGGTCGCTCCGGTGCCGCTCTACAACTCCTTCACTGATGTTCACCGCTTTATCACTGCTCTGGGATCAACGCTGAGCGCCTGTGGAGCCAAACACTGACAGACCCTCAGCAATGTGAAGCCTAAAATGTTTTTAGTGGCTGCTGCTTGTTAACATGACGAGAGCAGCGGTATCCATTACAGGCAAATTAGTTTTATATGCTTTTAAAGTGTTTGAAAATGGCCAATGAATGTTTCTCTTCACATCAGCTAATGTTCCGAAGGATTTCAAAGAATTTTGTACCAATAATCTGAAATGCGGTTATATTTCATCATAGATTTTGTGTAGAAAAGTTGAAAAATATAATTAATGTGCATGCAATAAGTCTTCATTAAGAAAAGATTCCATTCAAATATGTTGGTTTGTACTGATATTAAATTCTGTGCCAATAAATAATAACTTTGTCATACATTTTGTCAAAATAAATGTAAAAAATGCTAAAGTTAAATTCGGGTTAATAAATTGAAAGTATGAAAAATGGATATTCAATTTGAGATTTGCTAACATGATAAATATTCAATTTTAAATAAATGATAAATATTAAACTTCTTTAGATGATGACATAATTGATTGACATCTGGTTCAAAGGCAGCAGGAATCTGTTCGGTGCAGTAAAAGTAAAAGTGTCTTCACATGAGAACAGTGACACATTTGTACTTTGCACTGGAGTGAGTTATTCAGTAGTAAATTATAAACAAGCCCCTCATGGGAACGGATGTCCTGTTTGTTGAGGGACATTGAACATCAGATTAAAGCTGAGAGTCTTGAACGCTTTATTTGAATCACTTTTCACTCTCTGAATGAATCTTGATTAACTTTGATGTAAACCCAATGGAAAAGTGTCTCAGTAGATCTGCAGACGGTCTTTGCCAAAGAGAAACGGTTGATGGTTTCTGTTATGCAATGCTATAGTATTTGTACAGCGTGAGTTTCATTTAGAAGATCATTTACTTTGTTTTACAACTGTCTCTGCAAATGTTTGCTAAACAGGTTTTATTGTCTTGTAACTTTGACTCACTGATGCATTTTATTTGCATTAACCGTGTCTGTCTCTCCAGATGCCGCCAAGGTTGCACGATGACGTTCATCTGCACTTTAGCATGTGTTTCACATGATTCTAACTTTGCATTGAATTTATTGCACTTTTTTAAACTTTCCAAAATTAACTGAAACACAAGGACATTTGTAATGCATGTTATTTTACATACATATATATATACACACACATTTTAAATCATACAATTTTTGCATCATAACGTATTGTAATTAAATATTAAATGATTAAATATTGCATGACTGCTGCCATGTTTACAATTACTAAAATACTGTACCACCATATTAGTTGTTATCCAAATATTTATACAAAACAGATTACAATTTAATAATTAAAAATGAAAACAAATAATTACCTTCATGTAGAAATGAGCAGGATTATTGTAGTTAACAGAAATAAATACATAAAGAAATATTTCTTTCTTGAAATAATAAAAATAAATTAATAACAAAATAAATAAAAATAAAAAAATAATTAAATAAAACAATTACAAAAACTTTTATAGTAAAACTTTTGAATTACCAAAAAGGAGAGAAAAGAATAAATAGATAAATAAAAATCCAGGTAGTTGCCAAAAAAAAAATCTCATTAATTATCATTATCATTTAATTTTACTTGGATTAAAATAACTAAAACTGACATTTTAATGTCAAATGTATGAAAAATGATTATGGTTAAACTATCATCAAGAATGAAACCATGCACAACAAAATGACTAAAACTAAAATTAAATAAAAAAACAATAAAAAAATAAACTAAGCTATTAATAAAAAAAAAAATAATTTCTCAATGATTCTTAAATACTTGTTAGCTTGCTGTTCTAAAATAATAAACTAAAATAAAAATAAAAGGGAATAAATGCACATACTAAAACAAAAACAATAAATAAAAATGACAAAAACAACAAAATTAAAAGGAAAAAAAATATAAAAGTAAATCAAATTCAAACTATTATTAAAAACTATAACCGTATCTCAACACTGAAAGCAGAAGGGTTTGTAACAGACTTTAATGAAATCAATCCCAGGTTTGTTTGCGCTTCATTCACTGATCCAAACGCTTCCAGACAGAATACGGCAGGCTAAATATTCATTCGTGCCCCGTCCCGTCCTCTCCCCCGTTTGCTTTGATCATTTTCGGACACGCTCAGGCGAGGCCCAGCATGGGGAGGTGAAGTGCATTATGGGATGCGCTGTTGACGGATGTGTCTGGTCTGGAGTCGCACACCTCAGTGCGTTTGCCCGAGTCGCTCTGGCCCAATTAGGAGAGACGATCTTACACGTGTTCCCGCGGCCCGATGCGCGCCGACACTCTTTCTGCACTATTACCTTGACTGATGCCTCCTCCTCAATTAGATGTAATTGGCATATCAATATGCAGGAGTTAAATGGATTAACCTTCTTTAGAGTAATGAGCAGCCTCCTCCATCTGCGTTCGGGATATCTGCTGTCAGACAAATACTCCCAAATACAGCCTTTAAACGTGTTACCCTTTACACATTTTGTGGATGTTAGGAAATATCCATTGCTGTTGGATGCCAGATTAACTGCAGTCAGTAAGATTTGATTGTTTTTGAAGTCTCTTCTGCTCACTGATGCTGCATTTATTTGATCAAAAATACAAAAAGTGAAATATTATTATAATTACAAATTTCGATTTTTCTAAAGTTTGGGATCAGTAAAATTTGTAATGCTTTTTAAAGTACTTGTCTGCTCATCAAGGCTGTGTTTATTTGCTTAAAAATACAGAAAAAAACTGTAATAATGTGAAATGGTAATGCAATTTAAAATAGTGGTTTTCTATTTTAATATACTTTAAAATGTAATTTATTCCTGTGATGCAAAGCTGAATTTTCAGCATCATTACTCCAGCATTCAGTGTCACTTGATTTTTCAGAAATTATTCTTATTTGCTGATTTATTATCAGCATTGACAACAGTAATACTTTTTTCAGGATTCTTTGATAAGTAAAACGTTAAAAGTAACAGCATTTATGTCAAATAGAAAACATTTGTAACAATAAACACCTTGTTCAAAGTTTGAGGTCAGTACATTTTTTTCTTTCTCTCTTTGAAATAAATGTGTTAAATTGATAAAAAAAGTGATTGTAAAGACTTATATTGTTAGAAAAGATTTCTGTTTTGAATATATATATATATATATATATTTACTTTTTATTCATCAAAGAATCCAAAAAAAGTATCACAGGTTCCAAAAAATATTAAGCAGTGCAACCATTTCCAACATAATGGCTGATGAAAGTTCAGCTATGCATCACAGAAATAAATTATATTTTAAAGTATATTAAATTAAATAAAAAAAAAAACTGTTATTTTAAATTGCAATAATATTTCCTAATATTAATTCTTTTTTCTGTATTTTTGATTAAAAACAAAACATTAAAAATCTTACTGATCGCAAAATTTAGAATTTATTCCTGTGATCAAAGCTAATTTTTTATCATCATTCATTACTCCAGTCTTCAGTGTCACATGATCCTTCAGAAATCATTCTAATATGCTGACTTGCTGTTTATTGATTATTATCAATGTTGAAAACAGTGTCCTGCCCAATATTTTTGTGGAAACCATGATAGATTTTATTTTTCAGGATTCACAGATGAATAGAAAGTTCAAAAGGACAGCATTTATTGGAAAAAGAAACCTTTTGTAACCTTGTAAAATATCTTTACAGTCACCTTTGATCAATTTAATGCATCCTTGATAAATAACTTGGTCTCGGAACATACGGCGAGCAAATAACCACAATAAAATCACTCCGAATGATGTCCCGTCAAGTAAAATGGACTGTGAATGTTGTTTCATGTGGATTTTAGTGTATTTATCTGAATAGTTCTGTGAGGTTTGTAAGAAAAAGAAAGAAACGCGCAGTGATCTGTTAATGTGCTCCAGTGATGTGTCCCAAATCAGACAGCGAGAGCTCGTTAGCATGTGAGCTGATTTCCATATTAACGACTCTTCTGAACCCTCAAAGAAATGAATAATTGAGAACAAATGAAATGTTTGGATTGTGGCGCCGCCGAGCGCGTTTAATGTTTCATATGTTAGTTCCCGGCTAATGACACGTGTGTTGTGTTTGTGTGAAGAGCGTCTGCGGTCAGCGTGTCGGGGTCAGGAGGCCCAGCAGCAGTAATTAATGATGAGGGTGGGCCGCAATGACCCGAGAGAGGGTTCGCCCTCGTTCGTTCGGCCGCACGGGACTCTGGGTAATTAAAACCCTGCGCTGGTGGGCTGAGAGGGGACAGGAGATGGATCGGGGCTTCTTGTGCATTATTGTTGTTGTTGAGTCTTTGGAGCGGAATGACCTGCTGTCTGCGGACACACGCCTGATCAGCTTTAAAGCAATTCAAATACTCTCATCATTTACACTCGTGTTGTTTCAAACCCTAGGATGTTATTTTCACACTAAAAAAAATGTATGGTCCCACTTTACATTAGGTGGCCTTAACTACTATGTACTTACATTTAAATGAATCATTTGATACAATGCACTTGTGTACATACATGTCTTTACATTGTACTTTTCTTTTTTAAAAACCTATATGTAATTAAATTTGTAATTAATTTCTGTAATTACCATTGTTGACCCATCCCTTACACCTATCCATACCACCAAACCTGTCTCTAACCTTACCCGTATCCCACCTTAATAGATGCAAAAGTGATTTGCAATGCAATATGACCACATTAAGTACATTGTACTTGTTTCTTGATGTAAGTACATAATAGTTAAGGCCACCTAATATAAAGTGTGACCAAATGTATCTTCAAGAAGCTTTTTCACTTGACTGTCCAGCTTCAGAGAGGACAAATAACAAAGTATAAAGTATACTTCAGTTTTGACTAGGGGTGCAACAGTTCAACTTACTCACGGTTCGGTTTGTATCACGGTTTTAAAGTCACGGTTTCGGTACGGTTCGGTACATGTGCTATGTTTAGGGAAAAAATTAAAAAGTAAAGAAATAAGAAGAATCTATATAACTACAATCAACAGCACAAATAAATACAACAGAGTAAAGATACAAATAAAATAACCAGTCATTTTTCATTTTTTTAGGTAGGTCTAACATTAGTTTTTAGGTACAGAACTGGAAATGATCAAATGTAAAAAAAAAAAAAAAAAAAAAGTTGCATATTTTACAGTATAAACTGAAGCTTAAAGTTACAAAAGCTATTCAATCAAGAGCAGTGAGTGATTTTGTTGTTGTTGCCGTTTGGTAAATATTACGAAAATTGCTGTCTATTTAAGAGAATGCACTGATCCACTGATACTTAATGTCTGCTAGGATACTTGGCAAGATGGGAACTTTGACAACATTTCTGTGAATTTGTTCATTCAAACACAATAAAAGAGCTTAATATTTGCACAGGTTTGCGCGCTTCGGCAGAGATCTTCTCACTGCATGAGTTTGTGTCTTATGGCTCTTAAATGTTGAAACTGGCAAAGCTTAAATGAGTTTAGTTTAAATCCAGAGAGCAATGTGTGCTGTTCAGGTCTCACCACTATCAGCACTCGAGAGACGACACAATAATGACTGCTCATATTCCAGTATACAGCACTCGCATTGAACAAGAATTTATTTAATCGCTGTTGTTGTAACGTATTGCGAAGCCAGAATGCGCATCCATCAACAGAAACATGCATTAGCCGAACCCTGTTTGTTTTACGTGTTGTTATTTAAAACCTATTACAGATGCGTTGTCAGATTCAAGTTGAACCGCGGTCCTGGTGCGCACCGAACCGTGGGAGGAGAACGGGACGGTTCGATTTTTTACCGAGGACCGTTGCACCCCTAGTTTTGACACAAACGCTTCTTAAACACAGCCTTTCAAACTGATGCTATAAAACTTTTGCAAATCTTTTGTTTCGAAGTAGTGTGTATCAAACTGCCACATGGTTTTAGTAAACAAGCCTTTGAAATGTTTTGAAATTGTAATGGTTTGCCAATAGGAGGACATCAACATGAAACCATCGAACCAGTGTCTGGTTTTTACATAATCCTAGATCAGTTTTATACATTTGTAGACATTTTTAATTACACATTTGTATAATAAAAAAGGAAGAGTAGTTAATAGTCTCTTATAGGCATGTTTAGCAGAATGGTATTTAAAGGATTACTCCACTTCCAAAATAAAAAAACCCTGATAATTTACTCACCCTCACGTCATCCAAGATCTTCATGTCTTTCTTCCTTCAGTTCCAAAAGTAAGTTTTTTTTTAATACAATTTTTCTCACATAGTGGACTTCAATGGTGCTCAATGGATTGAAGATTAAAAATGCAGTTTCAATGAGGCTTCAAAAGGCTCTAAATGATCCCAGTCAAGGATTAAGTGTCTTATCTAGCGAAACGACTGGTTATTTTCTAAAAAAAATAAAATAAAATACAATTTACATACTTTTTAACCTCAAATGTTCATCTTGTCTAACTCTGCGATGCACACTCTGCACTCCGGTTTAGACAGTTAGGGTATGTCACAAAAATCCAATTCAAAATCCTTCAAGGTTCTCCAACTTCAAGGTCCTACATCGCTGCAGACACACCGACCCAGTGTTTACAAAGTGAACTTGTAAGGAGGGTCAAACACCCTTGACAATAAAAGGTAAAGCAGCAATATAGGATGATTTTGAAGTTGAAGAAGAAAATGAGATGGGAGTTTTTCGACATACCCTAACTGTCTTGAAACAAATTGAACGGAGTAGGCATATGCATCACAGAGCTAGACAAGATGAGCATTTGTGATTAAAAAGTATTTATTATTATTATTATCGTTCTGCTAGATAAGACCCTTATTCCTCAGCTGGGATCATTTAGAACCCTTTGAAGCTGCATTGAAACTGCTTCTTTCAACCTTCAATCTGTTGAGCACCATTGAAGTCCACTATATGGAGAACTTATTCTCTGTACTTGCATCTTTCTCCAGTCTGCACTATTTCTGTCCAGATTCTATAAGCGATGAAAAAAGACTCCATACTCGTTTTAAAGGTGCAGTAAGCAAAAGTGGATTGGACTAAACACCAAAACACACTTCTAGCCCATCAGCAGTAAGGGGCGTGTCCACGCATAATAGGGGAGGTGCCTGTGTTGCATAGCATGTTTGTGAATTTAGGGCGGAGTTATCATAATAGGAATGTGATTTTTTTTTGGATAGTTTTTTTTTTTTCAGAAATCACTTTGTGCACCTTTGAACTACCATTTTGTGAATCTTTTAACCCTCTCACAGAAGCACTGGTCAGCACGGGTGTTTCTGATTTTACTGTCTCTTTTTTTTGGACGTTGAAACAACAGCTCGGGTCAATGTCGCCACCTTGTGGACCAATTAATTAATGCATTTAAAAAAAAAAAAATTTATGAATTTATTGAAAGAATCACAACAAAATAAATGGTGGAATAAGGAGCAAATCTACAGCACATATAGTACATATAACTATAAATCACTTGGTCAAAAAAGCAGGCAATAAACATTCTGTTCTGTTCTGCTCAGTACATATACACAAGCTTACATGTAAAACATAAGTACCCAGCTTAACTTTAACAAAAGAGCAAATTTTGTGGCTTAAATGTGCGAAACTTCCAATGTGATTCACTTTGTTATTTTAGCTGTATAAAAACAGTCATTATGTGGCTTGACTTTGCAGACTTGTTCATATGTGATCCTGGAGCACAAAACCAGTTTTAAGTTGCACGGGTATATTTGTAGCAATAGCCAAAACTACATTGTATGGGTCAAAATGATTGATTTTTCTTTTATGCCAAAGATAATTCGGATATTAGGTAAAGATCATGTTCCATGAAGATATTTAGCAAATTTCCTTCCATAAATATATCAAAACTTAATTTTTGATTAGTAATATGCGTTGCTAAAAAATTTGCACAACTTTAAAGGTCTTTTTTTTTTTTTTGGCACCCTCAGATGTTCAAATAATTGTATCTCAGCCAAAAATTGTCCAATCCTAACAAACCATCAACGAAAAACGCCTATTTATTCAGCTTTCAGATGACCCTTAACTGGTTTTGTGGTCCAGGGTCACATATTATATTTTAATATCAATTCAATTCAAGTTTATTTATATAGCGCTTTTCACAATACAAATCGTTGCAAAGCAGCTGTACAAAAAATGTAGGCTACTACAATATATTTAGTAGCTTATTAGTGGTGACTACTGTATGTTAAGTCGGTGTACATATGGTACAAATATATAAAAAAAAAAACAGTAATGGTGTAATCAAAAACAGATGATGAACACTAATAGTAATGATTATGTGTTGCAATCAAACTTGTAGAAAAATTGTGTGTTTTGCCCAAGCTGAAAAATGTTGATGTGCATTTGATCAGATGTAACTGAAGTACAACGTTATGAGATACATTATGTGAATGCTTGGCTAAAGAGATGAGTCTTTAATCTAGATTTAAATATACAGAGTGTGTCTGAACCCCGAACGTTATCAGGGAGGCTATTCCAGAGTTTGGGAGCCAAATGAGAAAAGGCTCTCCCTCCTTTAGTGGACTTTGCTATCCTAGGTAGGGACTGTAGTGTGGAAGGAGACTAGTTAGGTATGCAGGAGCTAAACCATTAAGGGCCTTATAGGTCAGAAGTAATATTTTGTATATCATAGTCATAAACACAGTGAGTTTTACAGTTTACTGCTCTCTGCTATCGTAGATATTTACATAGCAGCTAATGAATTGGAAGTGCCCTATATTTAAAGGAAACACAAATAAGGAGGATACTTTTTGCTTAAAGGGAGAATATTTTTAGGCGAATGACCAACATTTGGTTCTGTTTCTCACACAGAGCATCACACAGCCTTAGAAGGCTTGGGAAATGGTGCATAAAGGCTGTGTGTGTGTGTGTGTGTGTGTGTGTGTGTGTGTGTGTGTGCATACTACTTTTGTATTGCTTTTGGGACAGTTAGGTTATTTTGAACTGTTGTTGTGTGGAAAAGGTTCTTATCTGAACAAGCAACCTAACTCAGGTTTGTGCGGTCCTGAGGTTTTCTCAGTGTTGAAGTTGTGGTGAGCCGCCCGTGGCCTGTCTGACACCGCTGTGATGGTCATGTGATGTGATGGGGGTCGTAACCAGGTGTCTGACATTCTGACAGATTGTTGACACCGACACTGAAACATCTCAAACTATTTTTATCTGCCCGTGTGTTTCGCTCCAAGCGACTTCAGACTGACCGATCGCAAGAAACATCCGGAGCTCAAACTCCTGCTGAGCAGAAGGTGTGTGTGTGTGTGTCACTGGAGGGCTTATTCTCTGTTTATTTCCTGCTGCATGCGTCTGCTGTGTTTGATCAGTGCGTTTGCTGTGTGTTTGTGTGCATCTGCTGTGTGTATGTGTGTGTTTTACCTTGTCATCCTGAGACACAGATCAAAAGACAGACATGCTGGAAATAAAACCAGCCTTGACCTTGAGCTCTCTCTCTCACACACACAAACTGATCAAAGGTGCCTAAAAATACCTCCACACGGTCAGTGGTGGTGCATGTGCAGTGCAGGGATTGTCCAGCAGGGGTCAGAACAGCACCATCAAACCGCTGCTCCAGTTCTGATGCTTCATTCTGAGATCTTCAACACGAGTCATGTTCATATTTCAGATGTTCTGGAATCATCCATCTATCAGTAGATCTGCTTGTCAAATCATCTTTATTCAAGGAGAAGTCAGCGTTCTTGTATTTTCTTGTGTTTGTAAATCAGAATAACCAGCTTACAAGATTTATTAGAGGGGAGCGGGGCTAGTTGTCACATGTTTTTTGAAATTCACTTTCTGTACAAACACAAACTTTAAACCTCTACAATTCTTTAAAGAATTACTTTGTTCTTTTGTAAGCCGCTTTGCAATAATGGAAATGTACAGTGTTGCATATTGTTGTAATATGGGTAAGCTCCCTGCTGAAAAAAATGGATAAAACCAGCCTAGGCTGGTTGGCTGGTTTTAGCTGGTCATCGATGGTCAGCAAGCTGGTTTTAATGGGGTTTTGGCCACTTTCCCAGGCTGGGAGACCAGCTAAAACCAGCTACTTCTAGCTTAAACCAACTAAGACCAGCTGACCAGTCTAGGCTGGTTTTAGCAGTTTTTTTTTTCAGCAGGGCTGTTAAACTAAACTGCATATCACTGGCTTTATATCAAATATACAACTTGCCCAGAACTGACATTTATGTAAACTACTCAACACAATTTAATCTTTCTAGGTCTTTATACAGTGGCTCTTGTCTGAATGAATGTCAGTGTGGTTTGTGTTCACATATTCACATGCAAAAAGTGATATGATTTTTTTTCAACGTAATTGTATTTTAAACTAGACCCAGGATCAATTTCTCCCATATTTCTTGTGGTTTAGATGTACATCGGCAGTTGATCATACTGTAAATATCAAAACCGTAGCACTCATAAAACCATATCACTGTTTGTCTTTAATACTTTGTGTTTTAAAAACTCCGACACATAGAAACACTTGGAGTCTCTCAGGTCTCTCTCTTTTTTCTCGAGCTCAATCTCAAACATTTGTGTGTGAATCAGTTTGCTCTGAAAATGTCTGTCGCCACAAAGATTTTAACAGCATTAATTGGGTTCCCTTCGGATTGAACTGCATTATGCAATTTTTTCCATGATTGTGTAAATCATAAAATTAGAAAGAGTTTATTTAAAGTTAAATAATAATTTATTATTAGTTAGTGGTGTTTAGTAAGTCAGTCATCATCAAACTCCAGCATTAAGTCTTAACATGTAACATCTAACTAACTTACCCATTCACACCTGCAGGATCATAAAACAGCTGGAAAATCCCACAGACACACACTAAACACAGTGACCAGAAGAAATGAAGACAGACAGGAAGAGAACACCATCAAACAGCACTGTTTAGACAATGTAGAAAATCGAATGATTATTGCAGGTCTTCCACAGAACTTGACTTTTAAACACCTTTTTAAAGACCTGCCCAAATAAAATGAATACCGTATGCCATTACAAAACAAACCCATACAATCTCTAAATAAACCAGCTGTTTCAACCAGAGACTGTGGCTAACATTTAAATGCAAAACAGGGCAACTGCAAGTTTAAATACACAACACGTGTTTTATGCAAGTTTTATACATGTATGTTTTCATACATCAGTACACATGAAGAAGAGGCTCATCAATATTGGATTTTGGTGATATGATTGCGTTTATAGAAAGGCAATAAGAAGATTATTGTGCCGATACAAAAAAAAAAGAAAAAAAAAATCAATATACTGTATGTGTTAAATAATGTTCTTATTCTTTCTTTCCTGTGACAGGGCAGTTCAGAATGAAAAGATACTGTTTATTGCATCACCAAAGTACCAATAAGATAATATAAGATAAATTTAAAAAATGAAGAAATAATCATAAACAAGTCTGAAATGTCTATGCTTTACTACTTCAGGTGCTATTTCAAAAAGATGAGGGGTATAAAAATGCATTTTCAAACATCTACAACATACTTTAATATAAACATCACCAGTTCATCAAAGCTGCATCATAAGTAGTCGTTAGGCGTAAATGCGGAGTATTCACCGACAGCAAACAGCTCTGAAAACACAATCCTGTCGAATGTTTTGATGTGAAATGACCATTTATTGAATCAAATCATCACTTTTTGTCAATCTCCAAATTTAAGACCTCCTACAGTTTTAATTGACTTTTGTTATAGTATTTAAGACTTTCTGTGGACTTTGATTGAGAGAGATATTTTCACTTTCCTGGACTTTTACCTTAAATGTTCCCTCTTGGTGGAATGACCTGCCCAATTCAATCCAAGCAGTCCTTTTCAAGAATCTGATAAAAACACATCTCTTCCGTCTCTATTTTACTCTCTAACTCTAGCACTCTCTATTCTGTTTTTTTTTTTAATCTTTCTATCTTCTTTCTTTTTATTTATTATACAATTAACAACAACAAAAAACAAAAAATAAAATAAAAAAGCACTAGCTTGCTCTGTTGTTTTTCTATTCTGTCAATTTTCTTTTTACTTACTATATAATTAAAAAATCTTGCTACATATACTGCATTAAGCTAATCCAAGACTTTGTTGATTTTGATTGCTTCCATTGTCCTCGTTTGTAAGTCGCTTTTGGATAAAAGAGTCTACTAAATGACTAAATGTAAATGTAATAATTAAACCAAATTTAAGATTTTTTAAGGCCCTGCAGAATATTTTCAGAATATTAAATCATCATATCAGTTCTGTAATGACAACTCTTGGAGAGTTTAGCGGTTATGTACATGGCATGTGTTGATCTCCAATGCTGCTGCTGCAAAGCAAGTTCTGAGAATATATCCACAGACATGCTGTGAGCATGTAAGAAATACTTATACACTTATATATGAAATAACCCCTTTCATACCCCTTCATTTTTTTCATGTTTTGTTGCAGCATTATGTTAAACTGCTTTAAATGAGTTTTTCCCCCACATCAGTTTACACTCCATAATAATGACAAAGCAAAAACCAGATTTACAAATTTGACAAATGTATTAAAACTAAAACACTGAAATAAGTACATTGTATAAGTATTCATGCCCTTAACTCAGTCCATAGTTGAAGCAGCTTTACAGCCTCAAGTGTTTTTGGGTCTGATGTGACCATCTTTGCACATCTGCATTTGGTAATTATCTGCCATTCTTTGCCTCACCTTTTCACCTCTCCATCTCTGTCAGCTTGGACATTTTCTAGAGTCCTAGTTGTTCCAATCGTCTTCCATTATGCAGAATGCTTCTGCCAACCTTCAATGCAGCAGATTTGTTTCTGAACTCTTCTCTAGATCATCGCCTTAACGCAAGTCTGTCACTGAGCTCTACAGGCAGTTATCTTGGTTTTTGCTCTGATCTGCATTTCCAGCTGTTAGACCTTTTCTGAGAGGTGTGTGTCTTTCTAAATCAGACTCATTCAAATGAATTTGCCACAGTTTAACTCCACTCCAAGTGTAGGAACATCTAGAAGCAATATGAATGCTCCTGAGATACATTTCCAGTGTGAATACTTATGCAACGGGATCTTTTCAGTTTTTTATTTCTAATAAATTCGCAAAGTTGTTACAAACCTGTTTTGTGATTTGTCATTATGGTGTATGAGATGTAGATTGATGTGGAAGGAAAAGTAATTTAAAGCAGTTTAACATAATGCTGCAACAACAACAAAAAAAACAATGTAAAAAAAAAAACGAAGGGGTATGAATAATTTCGCAAGGCACTGTATAACATACACAAAATCACTCTGTAGTAGATCTGTACAGGTGGAGCTGGGGAGGGTGGAATGTTTCTGAAGCATGCAAGCACTAACCAAGTATTTGAATGTTGAGCACTGGCTGCTGATGTAAAAAGAAACCAATCAGCTGCGCTATACTGCATAAGTAACGATGTGATTATGTTAGATTAAGTTAGAACCTATCGGCTGGCGACTTCCAGAGTTTCATAACGGAACTTTGTATTATCTCTCATCCGTCTCACTCGCTATCTGTCTTCCTCTCTTCTCACCCATCTCTCTGTCCGGCTGGACAGGTGGCCAGGACAGCTCAGTTTGTCTCTCTGTATCCAGTTAGACAGTTTCAGTGCTGTCACATGTCCAAGCCTGCCAGCCAATCCGTGACCCAGAACCGCGCTGACATCACACATCAGCCCGTGGAGCGGCCGGCGGAGACGCATATGTGTGTGTGACCTATATTACAGAGGTATCTGTGACCGGCCGTATGCGGCGTGTTTAATAACAGGAGACAGATCCTCCTCCTGCAGTGCTGCGTCTGCGCTCATCTTCAGTAAAAGAGCTTTCAGAAGAAATATCGTAATCTTGGGCTCCGGCCGCTGTAGGGGTGGAGGGATTGTCAGAGTTCATCTCTGCCTCCTCATGCGTTTCCTCGGGAGAAACGCCCACCGTCCGGCTCCGGCCACCTCCGGCTCTTCTGGAAATTACGGGATTTTTCTTGTGTGTGACTCTGTCACCTTGCCTTAAACACACACAGAGCGAGAGCCACGGATGAGAGAGGAACAGGCCGTTTCTGGTGCCGTAATGCAGAACGTGGCCTCAGGTGATTGGAGATGTTTTGTGCGTCTGGTCAATGGATGAGCTCTCCAACGTTCAGATGACCCTCAGGAAACGTCTCCAGTTACGCGCTGCATATGATAGTCATTTCTCCTGCGCTCCCGGGCTTCACGACACTGAGATGTTTGTAGATGATTGTGTTTTCAGTACATTTTCAACTCGATTCAGTTTAAATTATATGTTTGTCAGAAAACCTTATGCATCATAACTTGATTATTCGCACAAACAAGATTTTTCAACCATCCTTCTTTGATATCATCAAACTTATTTGTGGAATTTAGACTAAAAATACAGATAAAAAAAAAAAAACTAACACCACAACACCTTACACAATTCATCAGATCATTGATCAAACTTGATATAATTACTGTTTTCCCTCCAAAATTGTCCCTTTCTGGAGGATGTCAACAAGGCTTTTGATCGAAGGAAAGTGACATACTAAAAATGACAAAAAAAAAACTAAAATTAAAAACTAACCATTTTTGTTTCTTAAATAAAATAATTAGTAACTGAAATAAAATAGAAAAAAATATTTAGTTTAACTTGATGTACTAAAATAACTAAAACTGAAATAAAAAGTAGTAAAAAGATATAGATAAACATAAAAAAGTAAAAATGACACACACACACACACACACACACACACACACACACACACACACACACACACACACACACACACACACAAAAAACGAAAACTAAAATTACAATTACTAACCAAAAACTAACAATTTTTGTTTCTTAAAATAATTAGTAGCTGAAATTAAAATAGAAAAATAATTAATTTAGTTTTACTTGATGTACTAACATAACTAAAACTGAAATAAAAAAGAATTAAAAAGGATATAAACAAAAAACTAAAATTAAAAACTTAAATAAAATAATTAGCAACTGAAATAACAGAAAACTAAACACTGAACATCAATTAAAATGTTGTATTCAAAAAATGTTTAGTTTGAAACATTTTGAGAAAGTAGAGGAAGTAGAGAAAAAAACAGTACAGTTCAACCAAAATGATCATCATTTACTCTCCCTCAAGCATTTCTTCTACAAATCACAAAATATATTTTAAAAAACGAGATATGTCCATATAATAGAATGCAATGGGATCCAAAGCTGTTGCCAATGTTCTTTAAAATATATTTTGTGTTTTTTACTTTAGAGAGAATGAATGATGGCAGAATAATCATTTTTGGGTGAACTATCCCTTTAATATACTGAATAAACTCTAGAAGTCAAATATTTAATATAGTCTAGGTCGTATATGATTGTGAAAATGTTTTGCTAGTCTAAAGACGCATCCAAAAATCTGCAATAGTACATTTAATTTTATATGTGGGCTGTTGCTCATTTGAATTGATTAAATATTTAACATGAAATCACTCACGGGACGACAATGCACTAGTAAGATTACAATAAAACAAAATAGTGATTATATTATATTGTCAGTATGAATAATAGAGAGTGTGTAAAAGTGGCCGCCTGCAGGAGGGCTGTTTCTCTCTCTCTCTCTCTCTCTCTCTCTCTCTCTCTCTCTCTCTCTCTCTCTCGATTGACCTGGAGCCGTGTGCCGCTCTGAGATCTCATGCCGAAAATTGGGGTCATGTTTATATGAGATGGGCGTTTGTGATCAACCCCGACGTCAACGTGAACTGAGACGAAATAATCTGCTAATGACTGTGTGATTGATCTGATCAAATACTGCATTAGTGTGTTGTCATTTCATGAGATTTTGTATTGAATATTTATAAAACGCATCAAAATCTACAAAAGATACAAACCATAAAGTAGGTGCAGAAAATGATGTGTTTTTATGAGGAATCAAGCTTTTCTTGATCTTCTGAGAAACATCCTGTAACTCTTCATTTATAGGCCTTGAGTAATCCAGGGTTATCATAGTTAACAAATTTTTTTAACTAAAATTAAAAACTAACCATTTTTGTTTCTTAAATAAAATAATTAGTAACTGAAATAAAATAGAAAAAATGAATTTAGTTTAACTTCATGTATTAAAATGACTAAAACTGAAATTAAAAAAAGTAATAAAAAGGATATAGATAAACATAAAAAATTAAAAATGACAAAAAACTGAAAACTAAAATGAAAAACTAACCATTTTTGTTTCTTAAAATAATTTGTAACTGAAATAAAAAATAAAAACATTAATTTAGTTTAACTTGATGTGCTAAAATAACTAAAACTGAAATAAAAAAATAAAAAAGGATATAAACAAAAAACTAAAAATTACAAAAAAAAAATTTAAACTATAATTAAAAACTAACCATTTTTGTTTCTTAAAATAATTAGTAACTGAAATAAAATAGAAAAAAATGGGTTTAGTTTAACTTGATGTACTAAAATAACTAAAACTGAAATGAAAAGTAATAAAAAAGGATATAGATAAACATTAAAAAATTAAAATGACAAAAAAAATGAAAACTAAAATTAAAAACTAAACAATTTTGTTTTATAAATAAAATAATTAGTAACTGAAAAAAAGTGGATTTAGTTTAACTTGATGTACTAAAAAACTAAAACTGAATAAAAAGTAATAAAAAGGATATAAACATAAAAATTTTAAAATGACAAAAAAAATGAAAACTAAAATGAAAAACTAACCATTTTTGTTTCTAATTAGTAACTGAAATAAAATAGAAAAAAATGTATTTAGTTTAACTTGATGTACTAAAATAAAAAGGATATAGATAAACATAAAAAACTAAAAATGATCCAAAAAAAACAAACAAAAAACTAAATGACTAAAACTAAAATTCAAATGTAAAATATAAAAAATGATTCAAATATTTAAAACCTAAATATTTCTCAGATCTATACTCCTGCAAACAGCAGAAAGTCTTCTGAAAGGAACTTCTAGACAACGTAATGAAACGGTGCGAAGAGGTTTGTGTTATTGGGTTCATGTTTCCAGATAAGCCAGTAAACACTATTGCGGCTCTGTTTTAAGGCCATCGTGTCGCGGCGCCGATCGGATCCGTTCCAACTCAATACATCAGGCGTTCAGGTCCGGAGCGGCCTAATATCTCATCCTGACACGCCTTCATCCTTCACTGTCCCGCCGGTGACACCACTTCCTCCGCCTATCTGCCGTTTGATTGGACAGTAATTGTTTGGAGCAATAAAGCTCATCTGATAAGAGTAAAGACGAATGTGCTGGATTTGATTTTATTGTTCAGTGATATTTGCAGCGTAAAAGGTCCCGGATGAGTTATAAAAGTGCACGCTACCTCCTGATATCAGCACATTTGAGTTAGAACGACTGGACCGTATTACTGAAGACCAAAGTTTGTGGTAAATGTGTTTCTCTCAATTAGATTTGACTGATTTGATCAGTTTTATCAAGCATTCTGCATTGCATTTTTATAATGGAGCAATACATTGTTTATGTCTGTTATACATTTGCAACAACAGCTATATGATAAATACCAATATTTATTCAATTTATTAATACTCAAAGTATTTATCCAATTATTTAAAATTCTTAAAGGCATCATAACATGTTTTCAATATAAATGATGAGGAATATGCTCTCATTCACTCTTAAAAATAAAGGCATTAATAGTTTCATGAAGAACATTAATCATCTGTGGAAACTTTCCATTCCACAAAAGGTTCTTTATAATAGAAAAAAGGTGTTCTTCAATGTTTTTTAAACTAAGAAAAACATTTAAGAACTGTTCTCAGAGAGGTTTTTTGGGGAACCCAGAATGTGGCATCACTGTAAAAAAAAAAAAAAAAAAAAAAACTTTATTTTGAGTGATTGTGATTTTTTTTTTTTTTTTTTTTTTTGCTAAACTTAAAAAAGGCTTAAATGTTCTTTACACTATGAAAAAAAGGCATTTTAAGAAGGTTCTTTGAGGAACCAAAAATGTATCTTCTGCTAAAACCTTTTTTAAACCTTAATTTTAAATAGTTTAAGGATAAAGCTGACATCCGGCAGTAAAGACAGACCAACATATACTGTTGGGAAAAAGTAATGGATTACAATATAACATTGCTTCCTAAAAAGTAACTCTTAATGGAAAGAAATTTGTTGTGTTACTTTTTCTCAACCTGACTGGGCATGCTTGTTTGTTTTTAATATAAAAAGTTATGTTTTTGGCAAATTAAGCAATAAAAAAAAAAAAAAAAAAAAAAAAGAAATTAACAAATGTGATGTTTATCTCAAGTTATTTTTACTTATTAGTATGGTTGAATTTGATCATCGAAGGGCAGCAGCAAAAATATTGGTTTAATAAAATGGGATTAAATACAGTACATAAGTTATATTGTTTAATTATTGCAGGTTTGCATCATATTTTGAGTTTGCATTTCACTGTTTGTATTCATTACAAGGAACTCTGAATCTGTTTTTGTGTGAGTGGCATGAGTAAATGCATGTTGAAATTTAGTCTAGAACTACAGTAACATCATGTTCACACAGCGCACACAACATAAACTCTTAAAAATAAAGGTGCTTTAAAGGGATTTTCAAACAATGCCATAGAAGAACCATTTTTGGCTCCACAAAGAACTATTCAGTCAAAGGTTCTTCAAAGAACCATCTCTTTCTTACCTTTTTATAATCTGAAGAACCTTCTTTCGCCACAAAGCTTTTGTGAGACAGAAAGGTTCTTCAGATGTTAAAGGTTCTTTATGGGACCGTTTAGACAAAAAAGGTTCTTCTATGGCATCGTGAAACACCTTTATTTTTAAGAGTGTACTCACATTTTTATCAACATGGCAACAAGAGAGCTGTCAGTCAATACAAGGGAAAAGAAAGTGTTACTTATTTAAAAAAAGTAACTCAGGTATTTTCTTTTAAATTAAAAACTAATGTGTTAGTTACTTGAAAAAAGTAATCGGATCCTTAACTTATGTTACTTGTAATGCGTTAACCCTGACACTGTGCTTGCTGCATTTTCATATCCGTGTTCTGTGTTGTATGGCTGGTTTGTGTTGGTCTGATGTGATTCCCGTGGCGTTTGTGCATCTATAGTAACTTCACATGTGATTGTTGGAGCTGCGGGGTCGTGTGGAGGTCACCGCTCCTGATATCCTGAAGGCCGCGCTACCGTGTTTGTCATTTGCATATCCAAAGCACATCTGCATCACAATCACAGATTAATATTCATTTCCTGCTGCATTTGCATGAGTCATGTAAATGATGTGCGAGTTTTACAGGCCGCTGACGGTGTGCAGGAGTTTATAGGCTTGGGTTTAGTGTTTTTATCATTAAAAATTGTTACATTGGGTTGTGCAAAATCACAGCGCAAATGTGTGCAGTTAGAAAACAGAATATGGTAGATTATGTACAGTAGAGTGTGTTTGTGTATCATTTTATTTGGTAATGCTTGCATATGTTGTGTATTGTAAGTATTTTGACCATTTTGTGTGTGTGTTTCTCAGAGTCGTAGTGGAGGAAGTGCTGTGTTCCTCATTGCTGATGTGTATCAGAATGAGTTCAGAGTCTCTTCAGGACATGATGAATGAGTTCTGATAGAAGCTTTATTGTGTGAGACCCTCACCAGACCCTCAGTGTTATTACTGACCATCAGTTTAGTGTTTACACGCGCCTGACACGCTTACGGTCTCTCTCCGTCTCTTATGATCACACTCCGACTGTAAGTAAATAAATTCGCCTTAGCATTTTTGCAGACAACCTGAGTTTCAGAGCACAACAATATTACAGTATTTCGCAATGGAATAGTTTAGAATTTTCTGCACTGTATTTTTTTTGTATATTTTTTGTCATTTGTCTGATTAGTTCATTTGGTTTTATATTACTCTCCTTAAAGTTCAATTTTAGTGTATGTGATTTAAACCTATGTTGATGAGTTTGTACATGAGCTACTGATGCAGGTTTGAGTAATACATTGCTGTGTGATTTTTGATGAAAAAAGCAATTTTTTTAAGGAATAGCAATCATAAGTATTTGTCTCATCTTTCTCATTTGGACCTTATTGACTTAATTGTATGGACAATTAAAAATATAGTTTTTCAAAAACAATTAGGGCTGGGACACGATTAATCGCGATTAATCGCATCCAAAATAAAAGTTTACGATTGCATACTGCATGTGTGTGTACTGTGTGTATGTATAATGTATGTATAAATACACACACAAACATGTATATTAAAGAAAACTGAAAATAAAAATTAAATTAAAATAAATAAAATATTTATAATTCTATATATAATCTAGATTAAATACAAATATAACTATCCACACATATAAGTATTTTTTAAAGGCTTTACATGTATGTGTGTGTATTTATATATACATAATAAATATACACAGTAAACACACATTTAGTATGTTAACATAAACTTTTATTTTGGATGCGATTAATCGCGATTAATCGTGTCCCAGCCCTAAAAACAATATATTTTTTTGTGTTTTGCAGAAGACAAAGTCATACAGATTTGGAACATCATGATGGTGAGTCATTATTTCACATTTAAACTTGTCCTGAAAAGTTCAGGGTCAGCTTAAGTAATTTTGACTTTTATTAATAATCAAGGATGCATTAAATTGTTCAAAAGTGTCAGTAAAGATATTTATAATGTTACAAAAGGGTTCTATTTCAAATAATAAGCTGTTCTTTAGAACTTTCTATTCATCTGCGCATCCTGAAAATTAAAATGTATCACAGTTTCCCCAAAATATTGGGCAGCACTAGTGTTTTCAACATTGATAATAATCAGAAGTGTTTCTTTAGCAGAAAATCTGCATATTAGAATGATTAGAATCATGTCATACTGAAGACTGGAGAAATTATGCTGAAAAGTCAGCTTTGATCACAGAAATAAATTACATTTTAATATATATTCACATGGAAAACAGATATTTTAAACTGTAATAATATTTCACAATTTTACTGTTTTTACTGCATTTATGATCAAATAAATGTAACCTTTGTGAGCAAAAGAGACTTATTTCAAATATATTAAAAACTCTTTTGAATGGTACTGTACCTACTGTAGCATAAATTTGTCACATAAAGCTTTAGTGTTTGTCTTTAAGATGATGTTTAGACTTTTACTGGTGCCAAATGTGACCCTGGACCACAAAACCAGTCATAAGTAGCATGGTTATAACAAAAATACATTGTATGGGTCAAAATTATCATTTTCTTTTACACCATGATCATTAGAATATTAAGTTTCAAGAAGATATTTTGTAAATTTCTTACTGTAAATATATCAAAACATTGCTAAGAAAGTCTGTAATTTTTAGCCTCTGAAATGGTACTTTTACTGGGGGAACCCAGCCCAAAAAATGTGTATCTTACCCACCGGAATGTGATTTTTACCTGGGAACCCCCCTTGAAATGCAATTGGACTACTTTTGGCTTAGTTTGAGTAGCAATTGGCCGGGTTTTATTGTGAAAACCTGGCAACCCTGTTCATTTGGACAACTTTAAAGGTGATTTTCTCAATGTTTTGATTTTTCCAATTTTCAAATAGGTGTATCTCAGCCAAATATCCTAACAAACCATACATCAATGGAAAGCTTATTAATTCAGTTTTCAGATGCTGTATAAATCTCAATTTAAAAAAAATGGACAGGGTCAGAAATGTGTGTTGTGCAAGACAAACCTCAAAAGAAAATCAATGACAGAAAAGTCCTTGAAAAAGTCATTGAATGCCATTATTTACCTGATGATAGTGTGATTAAAAAAAAACCAAAAAAAAAAAAAACACTGAAATATTTAAAGTACAGTAGTCAACATTTAAAGTGGATCAAAAAAGTTAATCAAAGTTGTCCTAAGACAAGAACGGGTATTGATTTGGTTGTAGGACAACTTTGTTGCAGTTTGATCCACTTCAAATGTTGACCTACAATACATATATCACATTTATCATTAATTAATCCTTTATTATCCAATTAAACTGGATCCTTCATGGCATGTTATTATAATGCAGTGGCCCTGTAAAAAGGGCCTGTTCACTGTAAAACAAGAGGTCATAAACTATAAAATGAATAAAGTGGCCTCACAAACACACATTCGGGGAGTGTGTCTGTCTGGGATCAGTGAACAGGTAAATGTTTCTCACCTCAGTGGGAAAAAGCCCGGGGAAATACAGTATATACAAACTCACCCGGTTAGTAAACATTTACTGGCTCACACAGACGCTCCGCCGGCGGACACGCGCTTACCTGAGAGAGAGAGAGAGAGAGAGAGAGAGAGAGAGAGAGAGAGATGGGAGCGCGCGCTCACGCCGCAGGCTGAAACGCACCTTCTGCTCTCGCTCGCGCTAAAGCACCTCTTTAGTGGAGGTACGTGTGGTAAACTGAGAGGAAAACAGCCTGAAAATAGCAAACGCGTGTGTATGTGTATGTGAGTGTGAGTGTGAGTGTGTGCGTGAGACAGCGACAGCACGCTAGCATGCCAGACCTGCGAAAGCTCAAAGAGAGAATGAATCGCGGCGGCAGCTGAAACTCACCTTGTAGCAACATCAGATGAGGAAGTTTCACTCACCTCCGCGGCCGCCCGCTAGCTCTCGCCGTGACATTGCGGTCCAGGCAAAGAGAGCCGCGGTTTCGGGCGACTGACAACGTGTTCCCGTTCTCCTTTCCCGCCGCGTGGAGCTGTCAGGGCCGCGCGCGGGTGTGCGCGTGTGCGGACCTGCCAGGTCGCATTGGGCTGACAGTGGACTGGGAAGGTGCACTCCAAGCACACGTCACTGCAAATCACCTCTAACTGCGGGAGACGTGAGGGGACAACGGCGCGCCCCGAGTCGCTCACGGGCGCGTTGGAGGAGAGCTGTCACCTGCAGCGCGAGCGGCCCCGCCGGCGCGCACACGGACACAGATGCGCGCTTAGTTACAGCGAATGAGAGAAAGAGAGAGAGACAGTTATGGGCGCTTTGGACGAGAGACAGAGAGAGACGTGTGCTTGAGTTCACTTACGGCTGTTTTTAAAGTTAACATGAAATCAAAGTGCACTCGGGTTACTTTCCGATTTCATCCAAACAAAGTTTTTGCAACACCTGCTATTTTATTGTTTAAGCATTTGTGAAAATCTATATATATATATATTAAGGTTACTATTCCTGTAGGTCAGTAGCGCACTGCACTTGCAACGCCAAGGTCATGGGTTCGATTCCAGTGGAATGCATGAACTAACAGGTATGTGTATTGGGGTTGCCAGATCTATGTAACAAAACTAGCCCAGGTGGCCATTCAAAAATAGCACAAACTCTCCCAAATGACCCTATGGCAAATATCAGGACTCAAAACGTAGCCAAAATACACATTTTATAACCGTTTTGCTTCATACATTGTTTCAACTTGAAATCACTTGATAGTAGTAATAATAAGCACAGGAAAAAAGGAGCTCAAAGGCTCACAAAACTCATCTAGTGCAGTTTTAACATTGAGTAAAATGAATGTAAAATGGGTCAAATATTTTCATTTCAGTCCAATACAGTTTATGCAATATAGCAAATCAGCAAAATAACCCAACCAGCAGCAAAAGTAGTCCAAAACCATGGACTTGGCAACCCAGCTGTGTGCTCTATTCTTCTGTTTGAGCGGAAAATGGAAAAACACTCTTTTTTTATTCTTTTTTCTTTTCTAAATTCCAGTTGCAGGTGTGAGCTTGTGTTCATAATATAATTAAGCTTGACTGAACTCTAGTAGAATTTGTCAAATATCACCACATTCTGTTTCTATGATCTTCATCTGCTGTTTGAGCCAAATGACTTTGTCACTGTGAAATCAAAATGGACCAATCATATTTTTTATTGAATCCAGATGAGTTTCAATCCCTCTCATCCAGAGACCTGTCACCCACGTGAAATGATCGCAGCAATTACCAAACCAAAAATTTAGTCCAGTGGACTATATCAAGCCCAGCTTGATTTTTTTTTTTTTGCATTCAAGAAGCAGTTTTATTTAAAAATACACTAGTAAAATAATTGAAGTTTAATAAAAATAAATAAAATGCCGACTTCAAAGATTGATTCTGTGACAACATTTTTGTCTGGAGCTTTTAGCTCTATTATAATAGCAAACTACTAAAAGATGTCAAAGGTGTTTTGTGCTAAAAGATAACAAAACAAACTTATAGCAAATATGCATTTACTAATTTTTTCCTCCGTGGCTGACCAACCACTTTGGGCTAAATTCAGAATATTTTACTTTAAATAGATCTAAAATATCTTTGTATGGAGTGAGCTAGTATGTTATTCAAAACTATATTACACAAATATTATATGTATGTGATACATCTAAGGGTATGTTTACACAAAAATGATGTAGGCCTACTAAAAACTGAAACTCTTTTCCTTTGCACTTTTTAAAAGTTCCGCATACAGACTACAATGTTGTCTCACACAGATTGACGAAAACAACTAAAAATTCTTTATTGTTTAAGAAACACTACTACAAACTTTATTTTTTTAATTTTTTTTACTGCTAAAAACAAAAACATACAAATAGTACAAAATATCAACAGTAGTGATACTTGAAAGACAGCAACAAAAATACAACTGTAAAAAATACAATAAGTAAATAAAATAAACAAAGACATTGTTTTACATAAAATCTCTTACACAAAAAATTTGCACTTATTCAAACTGAACATGTAATATGCATTTGCATGATGACACTATTTTCACAAATTCACATTTTTGGAGACAAAACAGTGTTAAAAACTTGAAATTTTAAAACTGGTTTTTCAAAAGTTTACATTTTCAGGCCTCCAAAACTGTTGTTGTCATATAAATTAATGTACGGTGGCCGAGATGGGTCAACGCGCTGCAACTTAAGAAAACACATGCAAACAGAAAAAAAAAATGACAACAAATTAATAAAACAAATACGGAAACGCACTGCAAACACAAAAAAGCGCTGCAAATAGCACGGAGCACAACGGAAATGTTTCAGGGGGACCTCAAAAAGTGACGAACCCATCTGGGACCTGATTATTTGTTCAGTGGCTGTTGGTCAGAGCGGTGAACTAAAAGGTGATAAAGATGAACTATCACCTTTTAGTTCACCGACAGCACCTCTGCTCTGACCAACAGCTCAACCCCCAGATGGGTTCGTCACTTTTTGAGGTCCCCCTGAAACATTTCCGTTGTGCTATTTGCAGCGTTTTTTTTGTGTTTGCAGGCGTTTCCGTATTTGAGTTTGCGTTGTGAGGATTTGCAGTGCCTGTGTTGTCAAACTGATGAAGATGTTTTTTTAATTTGTTGTCATTTTTTTTCTGTTTGCATGTGTTTTCTTAAGTTGCAGCGCTTTGAGCTCTCTCGGCCACCGTATTAATGGCCAAAACACATAAACGAGTTTTTAGTTGGACATACTGTCATGTAAACAGCCCCTAAAACTTTCTGTTTTAGTAATAAATATGTCAACACAAGACAAAAACATCCATTTAAATGACAGAAAACACTATTTCTTCCTTTGTTTTATGTGTGTGTGTTATTTGTTTTTGAAACAGTGACACAGTCATGTTACTCCACACGAATCTTGGGCTATATTGGTAAACAAACGAATGTTGTTATAAAACGAATTTGATTTTTGAATTAGTTAATTTAAGATCTCCCAGCGGTTCTATTTCCAGAAACATGTGGATCATTTTCAGGCATGTGCTGCTTCCCAGAAAGTGAGAAAATTCCTGGCACATCTCCGGCTGAAGGTACAACACACACACACACACACACACACACACACACACACACACACACACACACACACACACACACACACACACGGTCCTGTAAGGGGAGAGAATGTCAATGACTGTAGCCACGGATCAATCAGTGGCGATCAATACGTGACATTTACCCTCCCAGATCTCCACACTGACCCCCGTCATAAATAACAGGCGCGCCGTCCGTCACGCGCGCGCTCACGCGAGTCACCTATGATGAGTTTCACCCTGCGATCCGGCGGCTTTTAAAAGTATTAGGTTGCTCAAAAACCATCTGAACTTTAAGTAATGAAACGTGGTATTACACTTTAATATGCAATTTAAATTCAAGATTTAAATTGCATATTTTTCTCCCTTTAAACTGTTGAATGACTGATGTAACCAATTAATTCTGCCGGTGTCAGGCACGACGCGTCCGTGGCTTTGGGCGTAAATGGCCCCTTTAAACAATATCGTCTTAAGTACCTTTGCAGAGATGAATCTAAATGTGATCCTCAGCATATAGTATTTAAGTTGACACTGAGATACTGCAGCAAACACCCGCCGCGGCCCGTCTGTCACCCACCAAAGGGGCAAATTAACCGTCTTTGAGTCTGATCCCTTTAGAAGCTCATCAGCGTGTTTACGAGCGGCGGGAGACTTTAAGAGAGCGATTTTAATCCAGGGGTTTCAGCGGCTCAGAGCGCGTGTGTGCGTGTGCGCGTCGACTGACCACTGCATGTCAGCGCGACAAAGTCTTTATATCGCTGAGCGCCTGTAATTACGCCTGTTTAATGACTGACTGCACACAAGGTGAGTGTGAATGCGCCATAGAAATAGTAAATAAATAAGTTATTGCAACCTTCATAATTCTCAGTTTATATTTCACAATTCTGAGTTTATAATCTTGCAATTTCTGAGGTTATATCTCACAATTCTGAGTTAAATCTCGTAATTCCGAATTTTATCTTGCAATTATAAATTTTTATCTCACAATTCCAAACTTTTATCTTGCATTTCCGAGTTTATCTCGCAAAGTTAATATCTTACAATTCTGAGTTTTTATCTGAGATTAAATTTTGCAGATCTGAATTTACATATTGCAATTCTTTGAGTTTGAGTTTATATCTCATAATTCTGAGTTTATATTTTGCAATTCCAAGTTTCTATCTCGCAATTTTGAGTTTCTATCTCGCAATATTGAATTTATATCTTGCAATTCCGAGTTTATATCTCACAGTTCCAAGTTTTAATTGCATTTCCAAGTTTATATCTCACAATTCTGAGTTTATATCTTTCAATTCTGAGTTTATATCTCACAATTCCAAACTTTTTTCTCACAATTACGAGTTTCGATCTGGCATTTCCATGTTTATATCTCACAATTCCTAGTTTATATCTCATAATTCTGAGTTTATATCTCGCAATATTGAGTTTATATCTCACAATTTCAAACTTTTATCTCGCAATTCCAAGTTTTTATCTCGCATTTCTGAGTTTATACCTCACAATTCTGAGTTTATATCTCACAATTCCAAACTTTTATCTCGCAATTCCAAGTTTTAATCGCATTTCCAAGTTTATATCTCACAATTCTAGGTTTATATCTCGCAATATTGAGTTTATATCTTACAATTTCAAACTTTTATCTCGCAATTCCAAGTTTTTATCTAGCATTTCCAAGTTTATATCTCAGAATTCTGAGTTTATATTCTGCAATTCCAAACTTTTATCTTGCATATCCGAGTTTTTATCTCACACTTCTGAGTTTTCTATCTCGCAATTCTGAGTTTATTTCTTGCAATTCTGAGATTGTTTTGCAATTCTGAGTTTATATCTGTCATTTCTGCACTTATATCTTACAAGTCTCTTACAATTCTGAGTTTATATTGCATAGTTTTAGGCTCAAAATTATGAGATATAATCACGATTGTGAGATTAAAATCACAATTAACTTTTTTGCAAATGGCTTTAGTATGTATGCTGTATTGAAGCTGGTTTGTGCCATAGAAATAATAAATAAATAAGTTATTGCAACCTTCATAATTCTCAGTTTATATCTCACAATTCTGAATTTATATCTTTCAATTCCGAGTTTATATCTCGCAATTCCAAGTTTTAATTGCATATCCGAGTTTATATCTCACGATTCTGAGTTTATATCTCACAATTTTTAGTTTATTTCTTGCAATTTTTAGTTTATATATCACAATTCTGAGTTTATATCTTGCAATTCTGAGATTGTCTTGCAATTCTTTTATTCGTTTATATCTTTCAATTATGCATTTATATCTTAAAAGTCTCTTGCAATCCTGAGTTTATATTGCATAGTTTTAGGCTCAGAATTATGAGATATAATCAGAATTGTGAGATTAAAATCACAATTAACTTTTTTGCCCATGGCGTAAAACACGTCCATAATGCTGTACATTACATATAGTGGATAAAATTATTTTAGGATTCTTTTATCACAATAACATGAATGCTGGGTGAATTTCTAAATGATTTCATGTATGTGTGTGTATATATATATATATATATATATATATATATATATATATATATATATATATATATATATATATATATATATATATATATACTAAAACTGACACTTTATTCTGTGTTAAATTGTCTAATTTAAGTATTTCAAACTAAACATGTTTTTCTTGAGTACATTGTTTTAATTCATAATCAGTATTTAATATTTATCCTGTTTCCTCATATCTCCACCAGCTCCTGAACAACATCTTATTCCAGGAAGTGACATAATTTTGGAGAAAAAAAAAACAAACAAAAAACAGCAGCATAAACATCAGATTAGTGAGTATGGATTTAATGAATTCTGATAAATATTTTGTAGTGTTATTTGGAAATGTTGATCCTATTTGCTAAAATTACATAACTCATACCTGAATGCAGCGCAGGTCACTTCGGATAAATGCATAAATGCAAATAACAAAGTTGAAGTTAAAGTCCTCATGTGCACTGTCAGTCCCTCTCTGAATAAACACCAACTTTAACCCTTTATCAACATCCTGTTTGTGTAAATAAGCAAGTTATAATGAATAAAACTGAAGTGTCTGAGTTTGGCCATCGTAGAAATACGCTTTTATAGAGATGCATCCCTAAACACAAGCAGATTCATGTGTTAATAGTGGTTTTAATACTAAACACACACACAGAGAGAGTAGTGTGTGTTGTGGGTGTTCGGGGTCTTTGTGCTCCCAGCATGCCGTTTCCCATAATTACAGCCGTTAAGAGAAGAAGTGCAGAAATCCAATTCGAACTCAGCACAAAAGCAGCGTCTTTTGTTCTGGAAATATTTTACGCCGCAAGTAATTAAAGCAATCAGTCTAGTTCTCTCTAACTCATTTCACACGCCTTTGTTATTGTTTGATTAATACTCACACTATCACATTTGTTTTCCAAACGCGGCCTCCTAAAATGCGCAATTTTCCCAATTGACAATATAAGAAATTGCGGGGGGTGCTCTTAACGAATCCCGGCGGCCGGAGTACGGGACAAACGGGAACGTTTACTTCTGTCTAAATAAAACACGGGCCGTGATCCGCTTGATTATGACACGCAGCAGGTAACAAATCAGCCCGAGTTCATGTAAATACCACATCGAGGCCTTCTGAAGCACCGACGAAGCGCGTCCAAGTTGAACTGGTTCTCTCTGGAGCTGTTTATGCGTCTCCAGCCTTCACCAATCACACGGCCACCTGTCACCGTCCTCCTGTTCTCACGGACAAACAACGCCAGAACAATCCAGTAATCTCGCTCGCTCTCGTCCTCCTCTCGCCGAGCGACAGACGTAAATATTTTGAGCAAGAAGTTTCTGTGTAAATTCTGTGGGTCAATCATACACAAACTCAATTGTTACCTTTATGAAATCGCCTCTTTGTGTTTATGCAGGAATAGAATAAATGATCTCAGTGGAAACGCTGTTTGCAATATTAGCCGTTTAAGAGCTGAAGGGAGGCAGCTGACGTCTGCGTACACAGTTTACACGGCCAACCTGTTTATACAGCTAAAGAAGTGTATTTTACAACCTTTCCCAAGCTGTTTATTTTAACTTTGGGAACGTTCTGTGTGTTTCTCAGCGCTCGTCCACCGCCGAATCAATCACGGCGTGCCGGTCAGGGCCTTTCAACGCCGCGCCGGCCGAGCCGGGATTTATGCGGTGCCGTACGGACGTGCGGTTCTGCCCGGTTTGATGTGGTCCGTGTGGAATCCGGGTCGGCTCATGCGGCTGATGTTGATGAGTGACTGTGATGCCAGCTCCAGTTACACCACTTTATAAACTTTAGACACGCTTGAGAAAGAGGCATGATGTTTGACAATACTAGGTGCCTGTCTGTCTGTCTGTCTATCTGTCTAAGGACAGATTTCTACACACACATACATGTAATCAAACAAACAAACATGACTTATGTTGCTGAATTCCTAAATACTATCACAAACAATCTTGTGTTGAAGTCGTTCATCAGTACTAGTCCTCGTGATTTGATCAAACCACTCAAAACACAGAGAATGACCTGCTGCTCTACATGGCAAAAAATTATTTTGTTTCTCAGTATTTCAACTTATTTCTATTATAAGTAAGCAATCAAGATACTTTACTTAAGTAGTCAAATAACTATTAGGCTTATAAGATCTTGTTTTAATAAAAATCCACTGCTTAAAACAAGAAAAAACATCAGTGCAGTAAGAAAAATAAAGAAAAAAGTAATTTCAGACCACACTGACAGACATTTTTTTTCTTGTATATATAAAAAAACATTATATTGCATGCAATTCTGAATCAGAAGGAACCTTTAAAAATGTTTAGATATTTGTTTTGGAAAACAAGACAAAAATGCTAAGTAAGAAAATATTTTTTTATAGTTTAGGTATGGAAATGACATATTTTGAGTTTTGTTTGCAACATTTTTGCTTTTCTCTAGTTCTCTAGTTTCTTTAGTGCTTCCAAATCTAATGATCTAAACCTGGCATTGTGTATTGTGAGTAATATTGGCTCTTTGAACAATTGCTTTTGTTCCTCTTTTGTAAAACGTTTTGGATAAAAGCATCTTCTAAATACACGAACGTATAATATTTTCACATTTAATTTAAATAATCTTCACAGTTTATCATCTAGGCAAGACTAAGGCAGTCCCAGCTAACAGGGAATGTTTCACTCAAAGTTGTGGAAAAACGTTCTTCCAGTAATGTTAATACAATGTTTGTTTAAAGTTATCTGGTATTAATAATGTTCTAAAAATGGCATTTTTTAAAACTTGTTTCATAATGTTTATAGAACATTCAAAAGTAACATTTATTCAAAAGTAGAACATTCAAATGTAACATTCATTCAGAAGTAAAACATTCAAATGTAACATTCATTCAAAAGTAGAACATTCAAAAGTAACATTCCCGTAATATTTGCAAAATGATCAAATGGAATGTTCCCTTGAGGTTTGAGTATAACATTTAAAAAAAAAACTGGATGTTGAATCACTATTTGTTATCTGGGAAGACTGTACTGTTGTAGTGGTGTTAATGTAGCTGAGGGCAGTAAAAGCACATGGGTGTGTGATGCTCCAGCTGCTCTGGCTCTTTGTTTGTTGGTTCTGAATGGCAGGTTTTCTGTGAGGTGGGTCCGTCAGAGGAACCCGTATAAACATCTCATCTGAGGCCGTCCTGGTGTCGTGAGTTTGGCTCCGGAGGATTTTTCAGAATCCACTGTTTTTAAGAGCGAGAATCTCTCTCAAACACTCTCCTCGGCGTAAAAAGTGTTTTGTTTACATCTGTTGACGGAGCGGCGCTGTGTTATGGCATGTGCGCATGAGGCCTGTAAACTCCAGAAATACTAGCACACTGTCAACAATCTCCAAATATGTGGCCATTGTTTCCTGCTAAATTCTCAAGTGTTGAAATCGTAGATTAAACAAAGTTGAGACGGCAGAAACATCTCCATGTTTAGAGCAGCGGCGCGGTGGGGTTTGACCCCTGAACGCTGCGGATGGAGCCGCGGTGCATTGTGGGAAAGCACAAACTCGGTGAAACTTGCGGTCATCCTCAAAGCGCCGGAGGAGCCGCAGCAGTTGCAGACGGGTGTGTGACGGGATCTCTAGGCGGCCGCTGCTCTCTGACCGGTGCGTGTGCGCTGGAGGCCGACGCGTCACGGCCAGAGGAAAGCGACTGACACGCCGCGCCGCTCCAAGAGCGGGAACACAGCCAAGGTCAGCGGGTCACATGTCCTTAGAACAAACTGTAACCTAGTTTCCCCTGACAACTAGTCCTCAAAAGACAAGGGCAGCACATGCACAAAGTCACACCGGATGCTCTGTTTGCGTTTGCCAGAGAGATTTCTGATGCTGCGTGAGGTTACAACTGACTAAAGAAGAAGAAAACACAATATTTTAGATAAACCCGCTATTCAAGTTATTCACAGAGTTTTAACATTTGATAAGCTGCTAATATAGTTTTAAAAATTATTTTCTCTTTTGTTTTACAGATATTTGAGCTGGTGCACGAATCAAGTAAGTACAATAAATAAATAAAATAAATATATAACATTTAAAATAAAATAAATATAGCATTTATAAGACCTAACACTTATTTATATATATATATTTTTTTTACTTTAAATTTTTTGTATGTGTTTTTATTTATTATCAGGGACAATACACATTAATACTACATAAAATCAATGTCAAATTTGGCAGATTTAGCCTAATTAGCTCATTTTGATCATAGAACATTGGAAATAAATATTCATATTTTATTTCATAAATATATTTTCTTAAGAAAGAAGATAAAAAAAAATAAAAAAATCTGATTCTTATCTTTGCCATGATGTAATCGTAGACTTATTAATAAAACAAATACAGCATTTATGAAACGAACACTTTAAATATTTTAATATATGTTTAAATATTTTGTTTTGGAATATTCTTCTTCTAATCATTTTTATTTTATTTTATTTTATTTATTATTTTATTTTATTTTGGGACAATTTGGATTTAGCCAGGACGGTTCATTTTATCATAGAACATT
>NC_133385.1:14912537-14913085 GCF_049309525.1 Garra rufa
CGTTGAAACAAAATATCTATAAATATTATAGTTGAAATAAATGAAAAACTTAAAAAATGTTAAAAGTTGCCTTGGCGACTTAAAAATGAAATTTTTAGTTGAAAGTTGAAACAAAATATCTATAAATGTTATAGTTTATAGTAAAATATGTCTGTGGGTGTGTTAATAATGTAAATGATTAAATAACAGAATTTTAATTTTTTGGTGAACTATCCCTAAGGTACGTCTGTATTGTAATGAAATTGAATTCAACTTCCCTAATAAAAAGTGTGACAACTAGCCCCAGTCTTCCCTACAGTAGATCTAGCTCACATTCTGCTCAGCCTGTTGTCTTGTGATCTTTGAAGATGTGCGATGTTGTGTTTTTATGATCGAGTACTGAAAAGCCAACCTGCTGACTGGCGCAAAGATGCATGGACTCCCTGTGGCCGAGCGGCACAGAAATGAACAGCTCTTGCTCTCAGCGGCCACTTAAAGTAATTGAAAGCAGCCCTGCATAAGTACACAAAGTCTTTGCTTGCAGAGAATCAAGCTCATCAAGTCTGAAA